>NC_053027.1:111497668-111694995 GCF_003073215.2 Triticum urartu | reverse complement strand
AAGAGAGAGGAGATCTAGATCCACATTTCCACCAATCACTTTCTCCTCTATGTGAGGGGAACCCCTTGGATCTAGATCTTGGAGTTCTTGGTGTTCTCCGTCTTGTTCTTCCTCTCATTTCCCTCCCTAGCATTAGTTGCTCCGGTGGGATTTGAGAGAGAAGGACTTGGGCACTCCGTGTGCCCTTGCCATTGCATTTGGTGCATCGGTTTGAGTTCTCCACGGTGATACGTGGAAGTGAAGTTTGAGAAGCTTATTTCTCTTGGGTGTTTGGGCACCCTAGAGCTTGTTCCTCTTGGGTGCCTTGGCGCCCTAGACGGTTGGTGTTGTTCGGAGCTCAATCATTGTGGTGTAAAGCTCCGGGCAGGCGTCGGGGTCTCCAATTAGGTTGTGGAGATCGCCCCGAGCAATTTGACGGGTACCGGTGACCGCCCCCAAGGGTTGCCAAAGTGTACGGGTTCGGTGACCGCCCCCAAGGGTTGCCAAAGTGTACGGGTTCGGTGACCGCCCTCAAGGGTCCCTTAGTGGAATCACGGCATCTTGCATTGTGCAAGGGCGTGAGGAGATTACGGTGGCCCTAGTGGTTTCTTGGGGAGCATTGTGCCTCCACACCGCTTCAAACGGAGATTAGCATCCGCAAGGGTGTGAACTTCGGGATACATCGTCGTCTCCGCGTGCCTCGGTTATCTCTTACCCGAGCTCTTTACTTATGCACTTTACTTTGTGATAGCCATATTGTTTCTTGTCATATATCTTGCTATCACATAGTTGCTTATCTTGATTAGCATAAGTTGTTGGTGCACATAGGTGAGCCTAGTTGTTTTAGGTTTTGTGCTTGATAAATTAACCGCTAGGTTTATTCCGCATTTGTTCAAGCCTAAATCGTAATTATTTTGAAACGCCTATTCACCCCCCCTCTAGGCGACATCCATGATCTTTCAATTGGTATCAGAGCCTCGTCTCTCTTTGTAAGGCTTAACTGCCTAGAGAGTAAAGATGTCGACTAGGGGATTAGGATTCTCTGACACTCTTAGTTTCGATGGCACAATTTTTGATGTTTGGGTAATTCGCATGCTTAATCTCTTCAGGGTCATGGACCCAAATTTAGAGCGAATTGTAGATATGGGTTTTTCTCCTCCAAAGGATCCCCAAAGATTATCTTTAGAGGATGAGAAAAACTCTTATCTCAATGCTCAAGCTTCTAATGTGCTTTTCGATGCTTTGAGCAATGTAGTTATATTTCAACTCATGCCGTTCCGGGATGCTCATGAGTTGTGGACAAAGCTTCAAGATAAATATGGTGTGTCCAAGATTTGTGGAGATGATTTTTCTCCCTCCACCTCTGTCCGTGTTGCCTTCTCAACTTCTTCTACTTCACCTACATGTGGGTTGCCACAAGGTAATGACATGGTGAGTAGTGGTGTACATTGCAATGATGATAGTGGGCTTATTGTTAATAATCCTTCATCACTTTCTTATTGGAATGCTTCATCTTTGGACTTTAGCACTCTGAGCACTCCAAATGTTTCACATGCTTGTGTTGATAGTTCTTGCATATCATGTAGAAATTGCTTGACTAAATCTTATGATGATATGTTTACTATGTCTTGTTGCCATGATAAAAATGCATATATTTCCTCGAATTGTTATGCTAACAATGTAGAGGAAACCCAACACTCCATGGAACAAGATGTGGTCTTGAATGGTGCTTCAAGGGATTCTACATCACCATCTATTGCATTTTGCCTTATGGCCAAGGCTTCAAAGGTATCTCCCACTTTGAATCCCAATATATCTTGTGATGATATTGATGATGGCAAGAGTGATGATGATGTTGATTATGATGAAGAGAATAATGATGTTGCCTCCTTAAAAATTAAGGGGGAAAATGATTTTTAAAGCTCTTCTTAAGAATAAAATTTCTCGTTCCAACTTCATGGAAATCATGTCTATTGCAATTGAGGGCAAGAAATATATTGATGAGTTGGAATCTCGTCTTGAGGAGCATGAGGTCACCATTGATAAAATGGAAGGTCATGAGCGTGATTACGCTAATGAGATTGCGGACCTCTCTCAAGCTCTTGATCTTGAACAAACCACCAAGGAATCTCTTGAGGAGACTTTTGCTCTAGAATTATCTAGAGTGAAGGAATCTCATGATAGAGCTCTTGAGGTGGCCAATGTTTTTGAAACTAAAAATGCTAAGCTTGAAGTTGCTCATGCTAGACTCCTTGAGGATTTTGAGCACCTCGAAAATGGCTCAAGGGTCATCAAGGGTGAGCTCATCAAACTCACCGAGTCTCATGATCAACTTGAAGCTTCTTATTTAAAAGAGCTTGCCAAGTTGTCCTCTCTTATTGTTGTTAATGATGATGCTTGTGCTACTAATTCTATTACTTGTGAAGCATCCATTTTGAAGGAGAACGTTGAGCTACGGGCTCAACTTGAGTTGCTATCTAGCAATTATGGGAAATTGGAAGAAAGCCATGAAAAGCTCTCATGATGATCTTATAGTATCCCATAATGTGCTAAAGATAGCTCATGAGGCCATGCTTGCTAAGGTAACATCTAGTGAGCCTCATGTGGATACTAGCACTACTTCTAGTCAAAATGCTATATTGCCATGTGCTAGTCCTTGTAATTTATCCACTCACAATATTGGTACATCTTGTGATGAATTGCTTTCCTTGCCTTGTTGCTCTAACGATGAAGCTTATACTTCCTCTAGTACTTGTGTTGAGACTAACCATGTAGAGGAAATCAAAGAGCTCAAGGCCCAAGTCACTTCTTTGAAGAAAGACTTGGAAAAGAGTCATGAAGGGAAATCCACACTCAACAATATCTTGAGTGTGCAAAAATCCCCCAATGACAAAGGTGGACTTGGATTCAACTCCAATAAGAAGAAGTCCAGCATGATCAAGAAGAAGGGCTAAGAACAAGTCAAGAATTCGGCCAAGATTGTTTGCTTCAAGTGCAAAGTAGAAGGGCATCATGTTAGATCTTGCCCATTGAAGAAGAAGCCCATTAGTGACAAGCAACAAGGGAAGCGGCCACAAGTACACTCTCATTCTCAACCTCAAGTTGAAGAAAAGCCTCTTCCCAAGAAGACTCAAGCTTATGCTTCTCAAGTTGAGAAATCAAGTGAGAAGAAAGTGAAGAGTAGACGTTGCTACCTATGTCGCGAGAAAGGTCACCTCGCCTCTTCATGCACTAGTGGTAACTTATACAACCCAATTATTATTGATGATGTCTATTCTCTTGGGAAGGATAAGGTTGGCAATGTGGTTGCCAAGTTTGTTGGTACTCAAAGTGGTTTGAAGCAAAGAACCATTTGGGTAGCCAAGCCTATTGTGACTAACCTCTTAGGACCCAACTTGGTTGGGGACCAACAAGCTCAAACTTGATCAATAGGTGATGATGGAGGTCATTGGAGAATTGGCTACATTATGAAGAATTAAGGGGACTTCATCATTCTTATTGTCTCAAGCCAAGTCAATTGAATCATCAAGATTATATCTTATATCCAATGTGCCTCCTTGCGGTAACTTGTACCTCAATTGCTTACATTGAAAGTTACTTGCCCCCTTGCATGTTTTGGTTTTGTTCCTTGCATGTGTTTGTATATGTTGTGCTTCCAACTTGATTATCTTGAGCAATCAAGTATGTGTGTGTTGGTTTGCACATCATGTACGTGTGTGTCATGCGTTGAGCCTTTTGCATCTTGTTTATTTCTTAGTTGGCTCTTGTGAGAGATTAATGGAATATCCCATTATGGGGGAGTGATGTGCTTTGTGCACTTCACAATCCTATAAAGGTGGGTACATGGGGAATACCACTTAGTATTGATATTGCAAGCTTATCTAGTCACTATGTGGTATGTCTTCTCATGAGAAATTCAAATTCTAAATAGTCCATTAATTATCTCTTGTTGGATCCTTTAATTGCCTCTTGTCTATCTTTAATTGGTATCACATTATGGGGAGTAATATGCTATGTGTATATTACTAGCCTAGAAAATGTGTACATTTGAGATATTGTCATCTAGAGTTGATATTGTAAATTATCTTGTTCCTAGGTGGCATGTTAGCTCTACAAGTTGCAATTTGCTTTTTGTTTGGTGTGAAGATGATGTCGGATATCCTTGATATCTACCACCGGGAACTATTTCCATTTACTTCTTGTCTTTTGACAATTGGTACTCACTTTTGTGGTAGAATTTATTGATCGTCTTTACATTGGCTTGTGCCTTTATTTGCCTTTTATCTTGCCAAGGAATGTATCAACTCCATTTGTCTTCCATACCACTTGTGGATCTTGTTTATTTCTTGATCTTGTCTAGTGTTTTCTAGATATAGTGAAAGGGGTGATCCCACCTTGTGCATTTTGTATTCAAATGCAAATTCTCTATAATGCACTAGTCGTGGGGGAGCTATCCTATTTTCTATAAAACACTCATCTTGCGATCCTTATCAAGCGTGTGTTGGTGGAAGGCAAGCCGTTTTCGTTTTGGTACTTTGTGCCATCATGAAACTTTGTAGAGAGCTTGGTTTGTTTGGAACCATCCTCTCTTTTGGGGGTTTGATATCCTTTATTTAGTGGGTATCAATGGATATCTCATTCCTTGATGTATCTTTTATTGATATCCTCCAAGTGATGATTTATTCATTTGGTATCTTGTCTTCACTTGGTATTTCTTTGTCATTTGGTATCGGTTCTTGAAAGTCTTGAGCATGCATATTAACTTCGTGTAGTATCTTTGGCATGCTTTCTTTCTTTGACCCAATATATAGGGGAAACTCCACCAAGTCTCAAATTGGATGAGATGTGCATGAAATTCATTTTTGTATCTATATGCACATTTTTATGTGGAGTTTGTCCTATGTATTGTTGGTTCTCTAACTCTTTGGTCCCAATGAGTTTGGGTACCATTTTGTTTGCGTTGTTGTTCTAGGAACAATTGGAGATACATTGGATGCTCGGCTCACTCACAACGAAGGTGTTGTCATCATGTGCTTATTGGAGTCGAGCTAGGATGATCAATGAACTACTATCTACCTTCAATTGGTATCTACTACATCCTTCCAATGTTAACTCGGTAACAAGTATCTTCATATTCTTCATGCACACATTTCTTGCATCAACCTTGTGTAGGTTGTATCATGGCATGTTATTCATTCATTCTTGTGATACGTGTTCCCTTTCTCAAAGCATCCCAACAATGATCTCTTGTTGCTAGTTGTGATGTCTGATGGGTGTGTGGTAGGAATTCATTTATATTCAATAAGACCATATCTAGCCATGTGCTATGCTTCCAAGCAAATATCTTATTGGTATATGTATGACCTCCCTTTGGATATCTTGTTCCTCGTGTTGTAACTATCTCGGGTGTACATCCTTCTTTGTAGATATATATCATCATGATTTCTTCTACCTAGAATCTTATACACTTGAGATAAGTTGCATATCTAGTTGATATCCTTTCTTTCACGTCCACCTTGTTTTTCTTATGTTATTTCTTTGGTGGCCCCGTGAAAGCTTTTGCCTTGAGTGCATGTCTTCTATCGTTGCATCTTGATGCACTCTTGTGTGGTGAAGATTATTTTCCTCATGCTTATCTTTACGAGGCTTTTGCCATCTTAATTGGTATCCCGCGTCTTCATGAGGCTTTCATCTTCTATCTTCACGACGGGTTGTCACAAGCATATGTTCTTTATATGCTTATTAGTAAGCTTGTGAACCCATTTGTAGTTGTGTGTGGGAATGATAGGCCTTGCACCGTGTGCCTCAATCTTTCAAGACTTTATTGATGCTTAATGCTCATCCATACTTTAGTCTTCTCAAGTGTTTTGCCTTGACTCACACACATCATTTTGGTTGAGCCCTTTCTTAAGTTGCCTCTTTTACTTGTTGCTCAACCATGTGTTTGTTGCAAGTACTAGGTTTAGTTTTCTATATGCTCACTTGCACTTGTTGTAAGTTTCTATTGATTTTGGGGGAGCTGTGATCCTATTTTGTGCACTTTGTATCCAAATACAAAAATTCTTATGTGTGCACAAATCATGGGGAGCTTCTCTAGTTTCTTTAGAACACTCCTTTGCTCATATCATAATATCTTTATTCTTGTGGCACGTAGGATGTTTGGTCTAGATAGTTCAATTGATATCTGTTGATTACTTGCCTCATTTGGTATCTTCTCATTGCTTGTGTCTCTCTTTGTTATGTCTTTGTGGCATATCTTCCTTTAGCAATCTTGGTGCCTCAATATAGTTGGTCTTCCTCCAAGTATTACCTTTGGATATGTGTATGGCATTCCACTCTCTTGTTGAGAAATACACAACTTATGGAGGAACACAATTTTATTGGCCTTCTAAGCTTTTCTCCCATTTTGGCAATCGATGCCAATGGGGGAGAAGTTTCAGAGAGTTTTGTGGATAAGTTTAGAGAGTTTTTTCTTCTTGCTTTGGTTTTGTACTTAAGCATTTGCATCTCATACACATGCATTATTGGTTTTTGCATTGCATGGTGATAAAAAAATTCCTTATATAAACTCTCTTGAAAGTGATTGTCATCAATTACCAAAATGGGGGAGATTGAAAGGACATGCGGTGCCCCCATGTGTGGTTTTGGTAATTGATGACAATCTCTATGGACTAACGGTTGCCTTGAATTATATTTGAAGCATTTGTCCATAGGATTGTCTTGAAGTCCATGTGTTGGTTTCAAGGAGTTTATGAGATGGACAAAGTGTTTTTCAAGGAATTATCCAAAGATTGGTCATGTGTGAGTTGAGCTTATTGCAAGCATGTCTTAAAGAAGAAGATTGTGTGATCATTCATGTTTACCTTCAAGACATCATCCAAATGAAGAGAGTTGGAAAGATTCAATGTTGATCAAGACTAAGTCAAGAGTGAATCAAGTTGATCAACTCATAAAGCGTTGAAGAAGTACCAAGAGGGATCAAGTGATCCCATGGTATGGTAAGCATTGTCCATTACGCTTTGTGTACTAACCCATGGTCTACGTGAGAGTTCTTTGTGGGGTTAGGTATGTTTCCATGGTCTTGCGTCAAGAGGAAGATCTCATACAACCCATGGAGGATGACATCAAGTGGTGATCGTTATCAAGTTTGCAGTGTGCAAGTTCAAGTGGAGCAACTCGAAGAGTGGCTCACCCATAATGGAATATGGGGGAGCAATCAAGCTTGAAGCTTGCCGTCCATTGTGGTGTCAATGGAATTGTGAAGATGTGCCAAAGAGTGGCTCACCCATAGTGGAGTATGGGGGAGCAATCAACTAGTCTTCATCGAGCCAACACAATCAAGAAAGGTGGTCCAACTTGAGGAAGTCAAGATCGTCATCATCTAGCTCAAGTGGACTATGTGCAAGGCAAAGGTTTGCCCTTGATAGGTTTTCTATTTTACCGGTCTCATAGTGGTAGTTGGGAGACCGGGTTGTAGGATCGATTGTCGTACTATCAAGGGAGGCTCTCTAGGGAGTAGTTTGATCGTATCATTCGTCGAGAGCTCAAACCATTGCATCCTTGCATCATATTTTTTGGTTCTTGTTTTGTTTCATTTGTGAGTCTTAGAGCTTATGGTCATCTTGATGACAAGCTTGAGTTCATCGAAAACGGAGTTCGCATGCATCTTCTATGATGTTTTCGGTGTTGGAGGTTTTACCGGTCTTATCCGAGGAAGGGTTCTCACCATTTTATTATGGTCCTTTTCTCATTTGCTTCTTATTGATATTTCTCTCAAGATTGTGTTAGCCCTTGTCATTAGCTTTCCATCAAACTTGGTTTCGTTGAATTCGGAGCTCGTATGCGAAAGTTGTGGCTGTTTTGATATTGCCTGTTTTACACAGAGAGGTTATACCGCCCCATGGAGAGGTTGTACCGCTTGTCCGGTACAACCGGTGTTTGGAGCGGTTGTACCGCTCCAGAATTGGTCCAGAGGTTGTACTGGTCATGTACCGCTCTACCACCGGACTGGTCTCTGTTGTGGTGCGGTTGTTGGGCGGTTGTGGTCCGGTTGTACCGCTTATTGCCTATTACCGGTTGTACCGGTGCTCATAGAGGTTGTACCGCTCCTATGTTATTCTGTACATAACGGGCAGATTCGTGGGGACCTATTTAAGGGGGTCTTCTTCCCCAATGGTTCCCCATCTCTTGAGCTCGTTTTTGCCCCCATTGTTGACCTTCTTTGAGCTTGCTAACTCTCAATCCCTCCATGGATTCTTGCTAGTTTTTGAGGGAAAAGAGAGAGGAGATCTAGATCCACATTTCCACCAATCACTTTCTCCTCTATGTGAGGGGAACCCCTTGGATCTAGATCTTGGAGTTCTTGGTGTTCTCCGTCTTGTTCTTCCTCTCATTTCCCTCCCTAGCATTAGTTGCTCCGGTGGGATTTGAGAGAGAAGGACTTGGGCACTCCGTGTGCCCTTGCCATTGCATTTGGTGCATCGGTTTGAGTTCTCCACGGTGATACGTGGAAGTGAAGTTTGAGAAGCTTATTTCTCTTGGGTGTTTGGGCACCCTAGAGCTTGTTCCTCTTGGGTGCCTTGGCGCCCTAGACGGTTGGTGTTGTTCGGAGCTCAATCATTGTGGTGTAAAGCTCCGGGCAGGCGTCGGGGTCTCCAATTAGGTTGTGGAGATCGCCCCGAGCAATTTGACGGGTACCGGTGACCGCCCCCAAGGGTTGCCAAAGTGTACGGGTTCGGTGACCGCCCCCAAGGGTTGCCAAAGTGTACGGGTTCGGTGACCGCCCCCAAGGGTTGCCATTTGTACGGGTTCGGTGACCGCCCTCAAGGGTCCTTTAGTGGAATCACGGCATCTTGCACTGTGCGAGGGCGTGAGGAGATTACAGTGGCCCTAGTGGCTTCTTGGGGAGCATTGTGCCTCCACACCGCTCCAAACGGAGATTAGCATCCGCAAGGGTGTGAACTTCGGGATACATCGTCGTCTCCGCGTGCCTCGGTTATCTCTTACCTGAGCTCTTTACTTATGCACTTTACTTTGTGATAGCCATATTGTTTTTTGTCATATATCTTGCTATCACATAGTTGCTTATCTTGATTAGCATAAGTTGTTGGTGCACATAGGTGAGCCTAGTTGTTTTAGGTTTTGTGCTTGACAAATTAACCGCTAGGTTTATTCCGCATTTGTTCAAGCCTAAATCATAATTATTTTAAAACGCCTATTCACCCCCCCTCTAGGCGACATCCACGATCTTTCACCTATCTTTGGTATGTGCTAACCAAGGTAGTCTTCTCAGATGCAACCAGGAACTGGGCCCTCTAGATGTTCCTAGATCTACTCAATAACCGGGATACCCAGTATAGCTGGGGTTCGGCCGCACTAGCATATTTGTATCGTCAGGTAAGAGATATTTGCAACCATTTAACTTGCATTTGTCATGCGCCTCCATATCTAACATGTTTGTTTGATTGCAGCTTGACTTGGCATGTCGCAGGAAGGGAGATACATCCTCATTGGCTGGGTTTGTTTGGAGCCTATCCGTGTGGATGTGGGAGCGGATCCCGGTTGGACGGCCCAATATCAAGAACCCCAACATGGCAAACCCACAGGGTAATCATGACGGGCTGCATGATGATGATCCATATCGGCGCCCTACGCTTGCTTACTATTGGGAACAAGTGACAGTGTACATAGGAAGCTCGCATGTGCGATACAAGTGCTATATGAACGAGCTGGACACCTTGACTACTGAGCAGGTATAGAGAAGTTCGATGAGACCAAATTTAGCCAAGAATGAAACTTGTATCTAACAATGTATCTCTTTGTTTTGCAGGTACATTGGTTGCCTTATATGAAAGATTGTGACTATGATCTTAATGAGATGTGCACGCGTGATAGCCATCTTTGGCGGGCGAGGTGCCCAATGATATGCTTCTTCGCAGTCGAGTGGCACTTTGTAGACCGTGTGGCAAGGCAATTTGGAAGAAGACAAGGTATTCCAATTGAGGAGAGCAATGAGGAAACGCTATCTCTGCATCGGTGAGCAAGCATACCTTGAGTATGTAGTAGAGCATTGAATAAGTCTATGTTTGCTAATGCTTTGTCCCATGCATCATTTGTAGGTTCGATCGAAGGAACAATCGGGATATATCGGATTGGGAAAACAAACACCGTACGTGGATAGAAATTTGGAATCAAAGAGACACGTTACTGCAATCAGAGAATAAACCTCACAATCGGTCAACATATCAGAAGTATCAAGTGTGGTATGCGGATCGTCACCGGTTAAAGCTAAAGCCTGGTTGGACTCACGAGGAGTGGTCGGAGTTGGTGTCTGAAGACCCGGAGACTGCAGAAGGTTATCATACCTTCAACACGGCTGTGAGAGACAACATGAGTATGATGTTGATGCTCCACAACCATCACAGTTTACACAACCGACACAAGGCAATGCTCGCTCTAGGAAAGGCAAAGCCATAGCTAAGACACCAGGCAAGAAAGGTAGAAAGAAGACATGGAACACACAATTCCATAGTCCGGAGTATCCTCATCAGCTTATCCCAACAGTAATGCAAATATATAAGGCCAACATTGAGGCGGAGGAGGAGTCATACAACGAAGAGGAGGAGGAGGCTAGCGAAGAGGAGGAGCCTACACTTGCAGCACTCGTGAAGAGAGGAAGGAGGAAGTGAGCTTCTTGTTTGGAAGTGCATGAACTAGGTGGCGTTTGTATGCATGAACTTGGTGTTGTGGTAAAAACTTTTAAGGTTGTCTTGAATTTGGTGTCTTATGTATGCACTTGGTGTCTTATGTATGCATGAATTTGTCGTGATGAAAAATCTGTGAACTTGTTGTCGTTTGTATGCAAGAATTTGTCGTGGTGAAAGTTCTGTGAAATGTGCTATCTTCTGTGTTCTATGAACCTGTCATATTATTATATATGTGCTATCTTTTTGTGTGAAACAACAAGTCCAAAATAATGTACAGGGCCCCAGACGCCAGGGTCCTTGGCGTCTCGTTTGAAGTCAGGGGACCAGACGCCACGATCCCTGGCGTCTGGTGGTCGACTGGAAGCAAAAGCAGAGGCCTGGACAGCAGAAACAGGGCAGCCAGACGCCAGGGTCCATGGCGTCTGGCCCTGGTGTAGTAGTTTTTTCATTTTGTTCCTATTTTGTCACAGCATAGTATCGAATGACATAGATATTTTGTTCTATCAAACACCTATAGTATCGAATGACAAACATTAGTGTTCACATAATAGCAAATGACAAACATTAGTGTTCACATAATAGCAAATGACAAACATAGTTATCACATAATCTCAAATTACACAAATAGTCTCGAATGAGATGTTCATCACATACAACGTCTCGAATGACATAAGTAGTTCATGACCACGATGGTCCACGATAGTTGAAATGACATGAACATCACATATAACTCGGTTTCCTGTAGCAATGCAAGTCAACAACCCTTTTCCATCCTCATTCTTGCAGCATTTCTTGGATCTTGTCATCATCAATTATGTCAACCAATTTTCTTTCCCCAGGGCCATCTGACTGCTTCCTGCTGACGTTGAAGGAAATATGCCCTAGAGGCAATAATAAAGTTATTATTTATTTCCTTATTTCATGATAAATGTTTATTATTCATGCTAGAATTGTATTAACCGGAAACATAATACATGTGTGAATACATAGACAAACAGAGTGTCACTAGTATGCCTCTACTTGACTAGCTCATTAATCAAATATGGTTATGTTTCCTAACCATAGACAAAGAGTTGTTATTTGATTAACGGGATCTCATCATTAGGAGAATGATGTGATTGACTTGACCCATTCCGTTAGCTTAGCACTCGATCGTTTAGTATGTTGCTATTGCTTTCTTCATGACTTATACATGTTCCTATGACTATGAGATTATGCAACTCCCATTTACCGGAGGAACACTTTGTGTGCTACCAAACGTCACAACGTAACTGGGTGATTATAAAGGAGCTCTACAGGTGTCTCCAAAGGTACATGTTGGGTTGGCATATTTCAAGATTAGGATTTGTCACTCCGATTGTCAGAGAGGTATCTCTGGGCCCTCTCGGTAATGCACATCACATAAGCCTTGCAAGCATTGCAACTAATGAGTTAGTTACGAGATGATGTATTACGGAACAAGTAAAGAGACTTGCCGGTAACGAGATTGAACTAGGTATTGAGATACCAACGATCGAATCTCGGGCAAGTAACATACCGATGACAAAGGGAACAACGTATGTTGTTATGCGGTCTGACCGATAAAGATCTTCGTAGAATATGTAGGAACCAATATGAGCATCTAGGTTCCGCTATTGGTTATTGACCGGAGACGTGTCTCGGTCATGTCTACATTGTTCTCCAACCCGTAGGGTCCGAACGCTTAAGGTTTCGATGACAGTTATATTATGAGTTTATGAGTTTTGATGTACAGAAGGAGTTCAGAGTCCCGGATGAGATAGGGTACATGACGAGGAGTCTCGAAATGGTCAAGACGTAAAGATCGATATATTGGACGACTATATTCGGACATCAGAAAGGTTCCGAGTCGTTCGGGTATTTTTCGGAGTACCGGAGAGTTACGAGAATACGGGGGAAGAAGTATATGGGCCTTATTGGGCTTTAGGGGATAGGGAGAGGCAGGCCGCGCGCCCCCCCATTGACTAGTCCGAATTGGACTAAGGGGAGGGGCGGTGCCCCCTCCTTCCTTCTCTTCCCTCTTCCCCTTCCTTGTCTCCTACTCCTACTACATGGAAGGACTCCTAATTGGACTAGGAAAAGGGGAATCCTACTCCCGGTGGGAGTAGGACTCCCCTAGGGCGCGTCATAGAGAGGGTCGGCCCTCCCCTCCTCCACTCCTTTATATACGAGGGCAGGGGGCACCCCATAGACACACAAGTTGATCTTCAGATCGTTCTCCTAGCCGTGTGCGGTGCCCCTCTCCACCATACTCCTCGATAATATTGTAGCGGTGCGTAGGCGAAGCCCTGCGACGGTAGAACATCAAGATCGTCACCACGTCGTCGTGCTGACAGAACTCTTCCCCGGCACTTTGCTGGATCGGAGTCCAGGGATCGTCATCGAGTTGAACGTGTGCTAGAACTCGAAGGTGCCGTAGTTTCGGTGCTTGATCGGTCGGGCCGTGAAGACGTACGACTACATCAACCGCGTTGTGCTAAACACTTCCGGTCTACGAGGGTACGTAGACTACACTCTCCCCTCTCATTGCTATGCATCACCATGATCTTGTGTGTGTAGGAATTTTTTTGAAATTACTACGTTCCCCAACAGTGGCATCCGAGCCTGGTTTTATGCGTTGATGTTGTGCACGAGTAGAACACAAGTGAATTGTGGGCGATATAAGTCATACTGCTTACCAGCATGTCATACTTTGGTTCGGCGGTATTGTTGGATGAAGCGGCCCGGACTGACATTACGCGTACGCTTACGCGAGACTGGTTCTACCGACGTGCTTTGCACACAGGTGGCTAACGGGTGTCAGTTTCTCCAATTTTAGTTGAACCGAGTGTGGCTACGCCCGGTCCTTGACAAGGTTAAAATAGCACTAACTTGACAAACAATCGTTGTGGTTTTGATGCGTAGGTAAGAACGGTTCTTGCTCAGCCCATAGCAGCCACGTAAAACTTGCAACAACAAAGTAGAGGACGTCTAACTTGTTTTTGCAGGGCATGTTGTGATGTGATATGGTCAAGACGTGATGAGATATAAGTTGTTGTATAAGATGATCATGTTTTGGTGAAGTTATCGGCAACTAGCAGAAGCCTTATGGTTGTCTCTTTATTGCATAAGATGCAAGCGCCAAATAATTGCTTTACTTTATCGCTATGCGATAGCAATAGTTGCAAGAGCAGTAGTTGGCGAGACGACCATGTGACGACACATTGATATAGATCAAGATGAAGGAGATCATGGTGTCATGCCGGTGACGATGGAAATCATGACGATACTTTGGAGATGGAGATCAAAGGCACAAGATGATGATGGCCATATCATGTCACATATTTTGATTGCATGTGATGTTTATCTTTTATACATCTTATTTTGCTTAGTTTGACGGTAGCTTTATAAGATGATCTCTCACTAATTATCAAGGTACAAGTGTTCTCCCTGAGTATGCACCGTTGCGAAAGTTCTTCGTGCTGAGACACCACGTGATGATCGTGAAGGAAATATGCCCTAGAGGCAATAATAAAGTTATTATTTATTTCCTTATTTCATGATAAATGTTTATTATTCATGCTATAATTGTATTAGAAACATAATACACTGTGTGAATACATAGACAAACAGAGTGTCACTAGTATGCCTCTACTTGACTAGCTCGTTAATCAAAGATGGTTATGTTTCCTAACCATAGACAAAGAGTTGTTCATTTGATTAACGGGATCACATCATTAGGTAGAATGATCTGATTGACATGACCCATTCGCATTAGCTTAGCACGATTCGTTTAGTATGTTGCTATTGCTTTCTTCATGACTTATACATGTTCCTATGACTATGAGATTATGCAACTCCCGTTTGCGGAGGAACACTTTGTGTGCTACCAAACGTCAGAACGTAACTGGGTGATTATAAAGGAGCTCTACAGGTGTCTCCAAGGTAAATGTTGGGTTGGCGTATTTCGAGATTAGGATTTGTCACCTCCGGATTTGTCGGAGAGGTATCTCTGGGCCCTCTCGGTAATGCACATCACTTAAGCCTTGCAAGCATTGCAACTAATGAGTTAGTTGCGATGTATTAAGGAACGAGTAAAGAGACTTGCCGGTAACGAGATTGAACTAGGTATTGGATACCGACGATCAAATCCCGGGCAAGTAACATACCGATGACAAAGGGAACAACGTATGTTGTTATGCGGTCTGACCGATAAAGATCTTCGTAGAATATGTAGGAGCCAATATGGGCATCCAGGTCCCGCTATTGGTTATTAACCGGAGACATGTCTCGGTCATGTCTACATTGTTCTCGAACCCATAGGGTCCGCACGCTTAAGGTTACGATGACAGTTATATTATGAGTTTATACATTTTGATGTACCGAAGGTTGTTCGGAGTCCCGGATGTGATCACGGACATGACGAGGAGTCTCGAAATGGTCGAGACATAAAGATTGATATATTGGAAGCCTATGTTTGGATATCGGAAGTGTTCCGGGTGAAATCGGGATTTTACCGGAGTACCAGGAGGTTACTGGAACCCCCTGGGAGCTATATGGGCCATGATGGGCCTTAGTGGAAAAGAGAAGAGGCAGCCCCTCATGGGCCGCGCGCCCCTCCCCTCCCTTGGTCCGAATAGGACAAGGAGAGGGGGCCGGCCCCTCTTTCTCTTTTCCCCCCTCCGCGAATCCTATTCCAACTAGGATTGGGGGGGGGGGGAATCCTACTCCCAGAGGGAGTAGGACTCTACTGGCGCGCCCTCCTTGGCCGGCCAGCCTCCCCCTTTTAGTCCTTTATATACGGAGGCAGGGGCATCCCAGAAACAGACAAGTTGATCCACGTGATCTTTTCCTTAGCCGTGTGCGGCGCCCCCAGCCACCATAGTCCTCGATAATATTGTAGCGGAGTTTAGACGAAGCCCTGCTGCAGTAGTACATCAAGATCGTCACCACGCCGTCGTGCTGACGGAACTCTTCCCCGACACTTTTTGCTGGATCGGAGTCTGGGGATCGTCATCGAGCTGAACGTGTGCTAAAACTCGGAGGTGCCATAGTTTCGGTGCTTGATCGGTCGGGCCGTGAAGACGTACGACTACATCAACCAAACGCTTCCGTTGTCGATCTACTAGGTATGTAGATCACACTCCCCCCTCTCGTTGCTATGCATCACATGATCTTGCGTGTGCGTAGGAAATTTTTTGAAATTACTACGTTCCCCAACAGTGGCATCCGAGCCTGGTTTTATATGTTGATGTTATATGCACGAGTAGAACACAAGTGAGTTGTGGGCAATATAAGTCATACTGCTTACCAGCATGTCATACTTTGGTTCGGCGGTATTGTTGGACGAAGCAGCCCGGACCAACATTACGCGTACGCTTACGCGAGACCGGTTCTCCCGACGTGCTTTGCACAGAGGTGGCTTGCGGGTGACAGTTTCTCCAACTTTAGTTGAACCGAGTGTGGCTACGCCCGGTCCTTGCGAAGGTTAAAACAGCACCAACTTGACAAACTATCGTTGTGGTTTTGATGCGTAGGTAAGATTGGTTCTTGCTTAAGCCCGTGGCAGCCACGTAAAACTTGCAACAACAAAATAGAGGACGTCTAACTTGTTTTTGCAGGGCATGTTGTGATGTGATTTGGTCAAGACATGATGCTAAATTTTATTGTATGAGATGATCATGTTTTGTAACCGAGTTATCGGCAACTGGCAGGAGCCATATGGTTGTCGCTTTATTGTATGCAATGCAATCGCGCTGTAATGCTTTACTTTATCACTAAGCGGTAGCGATAGTCGTGGAAGCATAATATTGGCGAGACGACAACGATGCTACGATGGAGATCAAGGTGTCGCGCCGGTGACGATGGTGATCACGACGGTGCTTCGAAGATGGAGATCACAAGCACAAGATGATGATGGCCATATCATATCACTTATATTGATTGCATGTGATGTTTATCTTTTGTGCATCTTATCTTGCTTTGATTGACGGTAGCATTATAAGATGATCTCTCACTAATTATCAAGAAGTGTTCTCCCTGAGTATGCACCGTTGCGAAAGTTCTTCGTGCTGAGATACCACGTGATGATCGGGTGTGATAGGCTCTATGTTCAAATACAACGGGTGCAAAACAGTTGCACACGCGGAATACTCAGGTTATACTTGACGAGCCAAGAATATACAGATATGGCCTCGGAACACGGAGACCGAAAGGTCGAGCGTGAATCATATAGTAGATATGATCAACATAGTGATGTTCACCAATGAAACTACTCCATCGCACGTGATGATCGGACATGGTTTTGTTGATTTGGATCACGTGATCACTTAGAGGATTAGAAGGATGTCTATCTAAGTGGGAGTTCTTAAGTAATATGATTAATTGAACTTAAATTTATCATGAACTTAGTCCTGGTAGTATTTTGCAAATTATGTTGTAGATCAATAGCTCGCGTTGTTGCTTCCCTGTGTTTATTTTGATATGTTCCTAGAGAAAATTGTGTTGAAAGATGTTAGTAGCAATGATGCGGATTGGATCCGTGATCTGAGGTTTATCCTCATTGCTGCACAAAAGAATTATGTCCTTGATGCACCGCTAGGTGATGGACCTATTGCAGGAGCAGATGCAGACGTTATGAACGTTTGGCTAGCTCAATATGATGACTACTTGATATTTTAGTGCACCATGCTTAATGGCTTAGAATCGGGACTTCAAAGACGTTTTGAACATCATGGAGCATATGAGATGTTCCAGGAGTTGAAGTTAATATTTCGAGCTAATACCCGAGTTGAGAGATATAAAGTCTCCAACAAGTTCTATAGTTAAAAGATGGAGGAGAATCGCTCAACTAGTGAGTATGTGCCCAGATTGTCTGAGTACTACAATCGCTTGAATCAAGTGGGAGTTAATCTTCCAGATAATATAGTGATTGACAGAATTCTCTAGTCACCATCACCAAGTTAGTAGAACTTCGTGATGAACTATGATATGCAAGGGATAACGGAAACGATTCCTAAGCTCTTCGTAATGCGGAAATTAACGAAGGTAGAAATCGAGAAAAACATCAAGTGTTTATGGTAGACAAGACCACTAGTTTCAAGAAAAGGGCAGAGGGAAGAAGGGGAACTTCAAGAAGAACAGCAAGCAAGTTGCTGCTCAAGTGAAGAAGCCCAAGTCTGGTCCTAAGCCTGAGACTAAGTGTTTCTAATGCAAAGGGACTGGTCACTGGAAGCGGAACTACCCCAAGTGATTGGCAGATAAGAAGGATGGCAAAGTGAACATAAGTATATTTGATATACATGTTATTGATGTGTACTTCACTAGTGTTTATAGCAACCCCTCAGTATTTGATACTAGTTTAGTTGCTAAGATTAGTAACTCGAAACGGGAGTTGCAGAATAAACAGAGACTAGTTAAGGGTGAAGTGACGATGTGTGTTGGAAGTGGTTCCAAGATTGATATGATCATCATCGCACACTCCCTATAAATTTAGGATTAGTGTTGAACCTAAATAAGTATTATTTGGTGTTTACGTTAAGCATAAATATGATTCGATCATGTTTATTGCAATACGGTTATTCATGTAAGTTAGAGAATAGTTGTTGTTCTGTTTACACGAATAAAACCTTCTATGGTCACACACCCAATGAAAATGGTTTGTTGGATCTCGATCGTGGTGATACACATAATCATAATATTGAAACCAAAAGATGCAAAGTTAATAATGATAGTGCAACTTATTTGTGGCACTGCCGTTTAGGTCATATTGTTGTAAAGCGCATGAAGAAACTCCATGCTGATGGACTTTTGGAATCACTTGATTATGAATCAGTTGATGCTTGCGAACCATGCCTCATGGGCAAGATGACTAAGACTCCGTTCTTCGGAACAATGGAGCGAGCAACAGATTTGTTGGAAATCATACATACTGATGTATGTGGTCCGATGAATATTGAGGCTCGCGACAAGTATCATTATTTTCTGATCTTCACAGATGATTTGAGCAGATATGAGTATATCTACTTGATGAAACATAAGTCTGAAACATTTGAAAAGTTCAAAGAATTTCAGAGTGAAGTGAAAATCATCGTAACAAGAAAATAAAGTTTCTACGATCTGATCATAGAGAAGAGTATTTGAGTTACGAGTTTGGCTTTCAGTTAAAAACAATGTGAAATAGTTTCACTACTCACGCCACCTCGAACACCACAATGTAATGGTGTGTCTGAACGTCATAACCGTACTTTATTAGATATGGTGCGATCTATGATGTCTCTTACCGATCTACCACTATCGTTTTGGGGTTATGCATTAGAGACAGCTGCATTCACGTTAAATAGGGCACCATCTAAATCCGTTGAGACGACACCATATGAACTATGGTTTGGCAAGAAACCTAAGCTGTTGTTTCTTAAAGTTTGAGGTTGCAATGCTTATGTGAAAAAGTTTCAACCTGATAAGCTCAAACCCAAATCAGAGAAATGTGTCTTCATAGGATATCCAAAGGAAACTATTGGATACACCTTCTATCACAGATCCAAAGGCAAGACTTTTGTTGCTAAGTTCGGAAACTTTCTGGAGAAGGAGTTTCTGTCGAAAGAAGTGAGTGGGAGGAAAGTAAAAACTTGATAAGGTAATTGTACCTTCTCCCTTATTGGAAAGTAGTTCATCACAGAAATCTGTTCCTGTGACTACTACACCAATTAGTGAGGAAGCTAATGATGATGATCATGTAACTTCAGATCAAGTTACTACCGAATCTCGCCGGTAAACCAGAGTGAGATACGCACCAGAGTGATACTGTAATCCTGTTCTGGAAGTCATGTTACTAGACCATGACGAACTTGCGAACTATGAGGAAGCGATGATGAGCCCAGATTCCGCAAAATGGCTTGAGGCCATGAAATCTGAGATGGGATCCATGTATGAGAACAAAGTATGGACTTTGGTTGACTTGCCCGATGATCGGCAAGCCATAGAAAATAAATGGATCTTCAAGAGGAAGACGGACGTTGATAGTGGTGTTACTATCTACAAAGCTAGAATTGTCGCAAAAGGTTTTCGACAAGTTCAAGGTGTTGACTACGATGAGAGTTTCTCACTCGTATCTATGCTTAAGTCTGTCTGAATCATGTTAGCAATTGCCGCATTTTATGAAATCTGGCAAATGGATAAACAATACTGCATTCCTTAATGGATTTATTAAAGAAGAGTTGTATGTGATGCAACAAGAAGGTTTTGTCAATCCTAAAGGTGGTAACAAAATATGCAAGCTCCAGCGATCCATTTATGGACTGGTGCAAGCATCTCGGAGTTGGAATATACGCTTTGATAGTTGATCAAAGCATATAGTTTTATACAGACTTACGGTGAAGCCTGTATTTACAAGAAAGTGAGTGGGAGCACTACAGCATTTCTGATAAGTATATGTGAATGACATATTGTTGATCGGAAATAATGTAGAATTATTCTGCAAAGCATAAAGGAGTGTTTGAAAGGAGTTTTTCAAAGAAAGACCTCGGTGAAGCTGCTTACATATTGAGTATCAAGATCTATAGAGATAGATCAAGACACTTGATAAGTTTTTCCAATGAGTACATACCTTGACAAGATTTTGAAGTAATTCAAAATGGAGCAGTCAAAGAAAGAGTTCTTGCCTGTATTACAAGGTGTGAAGTTAAGTAAGACTCAAAGCCCGACCACGGCAGAAGATAGAAAGAGAATGAAAGTCATTCCCTATGCCTTGGCCATAGGTTCTAGAAAGTATGTCATGCTGTGTACCAGATCTATTGTATACCCTGCACTGATTTGTCAAGGGAGTACAATAGTGATCTAGGAGTAGATCACTGGACAGCGGTCAGAATTATCCTTAGTGAAATAAGGATATGTTTCTCGATTATGGACGTGACAAAAAAGGTTCGTCGTAAAGGGTTACGTCGATGCAAGTTTTTGACACTGATCTAGAAGACTCTAAGTCTCGGTCTAGATACATATTGAAAGTGGGAGCAATTAGCTAGAGTAGCTCCAAGCAGAGCATTGTTGACATAGAAATTTGTAAAATACATGCGGATCTGAATGTGGCAGACCCGTTGACTAAGATTCTCTCACAAGCAAAACATGATCACACCTTAGTACTCTTTGGGTGTTAATCACATAGCAATGCGAACTAGATTACTGAATCTAGTAGACCCTTTGGGTATTGGTCACATGGCGATGTGAACTATGGGTGTTAATCACATGATGATGTGAACTATCGAAGTTAATCACATGGTGATGTGATCTAGATTATTGACTCTAGTGCAAGTGGGAGACTGAAGGAAATATGCCCTAGAGGCAATAATAAAGTTATTATTTATTTCCTTATTTCATGATAAATGTTTATTATTCATGCTATAATTGTATTAACCGAAAACATAATACATGTGTGAATACATAGACAAACAGAGTGTCACTAGTATGCCTCTACTTGACTAGCTCGTTAATCAAAGATGGTTATGTTTCCTAACCATAGACAAAGAGTTGTTATTTGATTAACGGGATCACATCATTAGGTGAATGATCTGATTGACATGACCCATTCCATTAGCTTAGCACCCGATCGTTTAGTATGTTGCTATTGCTTTCTTCATGACTTATACATGTTCCTATGACTATGAGATTATGCAACTCCCGTTTGCCGGAGGAACACTTTGTGTGCTACCAAACGTCAGAACGTAAATGGGTGATTATAAAGGAGCTCTACAGGTGTCTCCAAAGGTAAATGTTGGGTTGGCGTATTTCGAGATTAGGATTTGTCACTCCGATTGTCGGAGAGGTATCTCTGGGCCCTCTCGGTAATGCACATCACTTAAGCCTTGCAAGCATTGCAACTAATGAGTTAGTTGCGAGATGATGTATTACGGAACGAGTAAAGAGACTTGCCGGTAACGAGATTGAACTAGGTATTGGATACCAACGATCAAATCCCGGGCAAGTAACATACCGATGACAAAGGGAACAATGTATGTTGTTATGCGGTCTTACCGATAAAGATCTTCGTAGAATATGTAGGAGCCAATATGGGATCCAGGTCCCGCTATTGGTTATTGACCGGACACATGTCTCGGTCATGTCTACATTGTTCTTGAACCCGTAGGGTCCGCACGCTTAAGGTTACGATGACAGTTATATTATGAGTTTATACATTTTGATGTACCGAAGGTTGTTCGGAGTCCCGGATGTGATCACGGACATGACGAGGAGTCTCGAAATGGTCGAGACATAAAGATTGATATATTGGAAGCCTATGTTTGGATATCGGAAGTGTTCCGGGTGAAATCGGGATTTTACCGGAGTACCGGGTGGTTACCGGAACCCCCCGGGAGCTATATGGGCCATGATGGGCCTTAGTGGAAAAGAGAAGAGGCAGCCCCTCATGGGCCGCGCGCCCCTCCCCTCCCTTGGTCCGAATAGGACAAGGAGAGGGGCCGGCCCCTCTTTCTCTTTTCCCCCCTCCGCGAATCCTATTCCAACTAGGATTGGGGGGGGGATCCTACTCCCAGAGGGAGTAGGACTCTACTGGCGCGCCCTCCTTGGCCGGCCAGCCTCCCCCCTTTTAGTCCTTTATATATGGAGGCAGGGGCACCCCAGAAACAGACAAGTTGATCCACGTGATCTTTTCCTTAGCCGTGTGCGGCGCCCCCAGCCACCATAGTCCTCGATAATATTGTAGCGGAGTTTAGGCGAAGCCCTGCTGCAGTAGTACATCAAGATCGTCACCACGCCATCGTGCTGACGGAACTCTTCCCCGACACTTTGCTGGATCGGAGTCCGGGGATCGTCATCGAGCTGAACGTGTGCTAAAACTCGGAGGTGCCATAGTTTCGGTGCTTGATTGGTCGGGCCGTGAAGACGTACGACTACATCAACCAAACGCTTCCGTTGTCGATCTACTAGGTATGTAGATCACACTCCCCCCTCTCGTTGCTATGCATCACATGATCTTGCGTGTGCTTAGGAAATTTTTTGAAATTACTATGTTCCCCAACAGATCGGGTGTGATAGGCTCTACGTTCAAATACAACGGGTGCAAAACAGTTGCACACACAGAATACTCAGGTTAAACTTGACGAGCCTAGCATATAACAGATATGGCCTCGGAACACGGAGACCGAAAGGTCGAGCGTGAATCATATAGTAGATATGATCAACATAGTGATGTTCACCATTGAAACTACTCCATCTCACATGATGATCGGACATGGTTTAGTTGATTTGGATCACGTGATCACTTAGAGGATTAGAGGGATGTCTATCTAAGTGGGAGTTCTTAAGTAATATGATTAACTGAACTTAAATTTATCATGAACTTAGTCCTGGTAGTATTAGCATATCTATGTTGTAGATCAATAGCTCACGATATTGCTCCCCGTTTAATTTTTATATGTTCCTAGAGAAAACTAAGTTTAGAAATGTTAGTAGCAATGATGCGGATTGGATCCGTGATCTCAGGTTTATCCTCATTGCTGCACAGAAGAATTATGTCTTTGATGCACCGCTAGGTGACAAACCTATTGCAGGTGCAGATGCAGATGTTATGAACATTTGGCTAGCTCAATATGATGACTACTTGATAGTTTAGTGCACCATGCTTAAACGGCTTAGAATCGGGACTTCAAAGACGTTTTGAACGTCATGGACCATATGAGATGTTCCAGGAGTTGAAGTTAATATTTCAAGCAAATACCCGAGTTGAGAGATATGAAGTCTCCAACAAGTTCTATAGCTAAAAGATGGAGGAGAATAGCTCAAGCAGTGAGCATGTGCTCAGATTGTCTGGGTACTACAATCGCTTGAATCAAGTGGGAGTTAATCTTCCAGATAAAATAGTGATCGACAGAATTCTCTAGTCACCATCACCAAGTTAGTAGAACTTCGTGATGAACTATAATATGCAAGGGATAACGGAAATGATTCCAAGCTCTTCGTGATGCTGAAATGAACGAAGGTAGAAATTAAGAAAAGCATCAAGTGTTGATGGTAAACAAAACCACTAGTTTCAAGTAAAGGGACAAAGGGAAGAAAGGGTAACTTCAAGAAGAACGGCAAGCAAGTTGCTGCTCAAGTGAAAAACCCAAGTCTGGACCTAAAGCTTGAAACTGAGTGCTTCTACTGCAAAGGGACTGGTCACTAGAAGCGGAACTACCCCAAGTAATTGGCGGATAAGAAGGATGGCAAAGTGAACATAGGTATATTTGATATACATGTTATTGATGTGTACTTTACTAGTGTTTATAGCAACCCCTCAGTATTTGATACTAGTTCAGTTGCTAAGAGTGGTAACTCGAAACAGGAGTTGCAGAATGAATAGAGACTAGTTAAGCGTGAAGTGACGATGTGTGTTGGAAGTGGTTCCAAGATTGATATGATCATCATCGCACACTCCCTATACTTTCGGGATTAGTGTTGAACCTAAATAAGTGTTATTTGGTGTTTGCGTTAAGCATAAATATGATTCGATCATGTTTATTGCAATACGGTTATTCATGTAAGTTAGAGAATAGTTGTTGTTCTGTTTACACGAATAAAACCTTCTATGGTCACACACCCAATGAAAATGGTTTGTTGGATCTCGATCGTGGTGATACACATATTCATAATATTGAAACCAAAAGATGCAAAGTTAATAATGATAGTGCAACTTATTTGTGGCACTGCCGTTTAGGTCATATTGTTGTAAAGCGCATGAAGAAACTCCATGCTGATGGACTTTTGGAATCACTTGATTATGAATCAGTTGATGCTTGCGAACCATGCCTCATGGGCAAGATGACTAAGACTCCGTTCTTCGGAACAATGGAGCGAGCAACAGATTTTTTGGAAATAATACATACTGATGTATGTGGTCCGATAAATATTGAGGCTCATGGCAGGTATCATTATTTTCTGATCTTCACAGATGATTTGAGCAGATATGAGTATATCTACTTGATGAAACACAAGTCTGAAATATTTGAAAAGTTCAAAGAATTTCAGAGTGAAGTGTGTTGGGGAACGTAGTAATTTCAAAAAAATTCCTACGCACACGCAAGATCATGGTGATGCATAGCAACGAGAGGGGAGAGTGTGATCTACGTACCCTTGCAGACCGACAGCGGAAGCGTTAGCACAACGCGGTTGATGTAGTCGTACGTCTTCACGGCCCGACCGATCAAGCACCGAAACTATGGCACCTCCGAGTTCTAGCACACGTTCAGCTCGATGACGATCCCCGGACTCCGATCCAGCAAAGTGTCGGGGAAGAGTTCCGTCAGCACGACGGCGTGGTGACGATCTTGATGTACTATCGTCACAGGGCTTCGCCTAAGCACCGCTACAATATAATCGAGGATTATGGTGGAAGGGGGCACCGCACACGGCTAAGAATATGATCACGTGGATCAACTTGTGTCTAGGGGTGCCCCCCTGCCCCCGTATATAAAGGAGCAAGGGGAGGAGGCCGGCTGGCCCCTATAGGCGCGCCAGAAGGAGTCATCCTCCTAGTAGGAGTAGGACTCCTACTAGGAGGGGGAAGGAAGTGGGGAGGGAGAGGGAAAGGGGGGCGCCGCCCCCCCTCTCCTAGTCCAATTTGGACCAGGGGGGAGGAGGCGCGCGGCCCACCCTGGCTGCCCCTCTCTCTCTCCACTAAGGCCCATTACTTCTCCCGGGGGGGTTCCGGTAACCCTCCGGCTCTTCGGTTTTCTCCGAAATCACCCAGAACACTTCCGGTGTCCGAATATAGCCGTCCAATATATCAATCTTTATGTCTCGGCCATTTCGAGACTCCTCGTCATGTCCGTGATCACATCCGAGACTCCGAACTAACTTCGGTACATCAAAACTCATAAACTCATAATATAACTGTCATCGAAACCTTGAGTGTGCGGACCCTGCGGGTTCGAGAACAATGTAGACATGGCCGAGACACGTCTCCGGTCAATAACCAATAGCGGAACCTGGATGCTCATATTGGCTCCTACATATTCTACGAAGATCTTTATCGGTCAGACCGCATAACAACATACGTTGTTCCCTTTGTCATCGGTATGTTACTTGCCCGAGATTCGATCGTCGGTATCTCAATACCTAGTTCAATCTCGTTACCGGCAAGTCTCTTTACTCGTTTCGTAATACATCATCTTGCAACTAAATCATTAGTTGTAATGATTGCAAGGCTTATGTGATGTGCATTACCGAGAGGGCCCAGAGATACCTCTCCGACAATCGGAGTGACAAAATCCTAATCTCGAAATACGCCAACCCAACATTCACCTTTGGAGACACCTGTAGAGCTCCTTTATAATCACCCAGTTATGTTGTGACGTTTGGTAGCACACAAAGTGTTCCTCCGGCAAACGGGAGTTGCATAATCTCATAGTCATAGGAACATGTATAAGGCATGAAGAAAGCAATAGCAACATACTAAACGATCGGGTGCTAAGCTAATGGAATGGGTCATGTCAATCACATCATTCTTCTAATGATGTGATCCTGTTAATCAAATAACAACTCTTTTGTTCATGGTTAGGAAACATAACCATCTTCGATTAACGAGCTAGTCAAGTAGAGGCATACTAGTGACACTCTGTTTGTCTATGTATTCACACATGTATTAGTTTTCTGGTTAATACAATTCTAGCATGAATAATAAACATTTATCATGATATAAGGAAATAAATAATAACTTTATTATTGCCTCTAGGGCATATTTCCTTCAAAGTGGAGAATCATCGTAACAAAAATAAAAGTTTCTACGATATGATCGGAGAAGTAAAATATTTGAGTTACGAGTTTGGCCTTCAGTTAAAAGAATGTGAAATAGTTTCACTACTCACGCCACCTGGAACACCACAGTGTAATGGTGTGTCCGAACGTCATAACCGTACTTTATTAGATATGGTGCGATCTATGATGTCTCTTACCGATCTACCACTATCGTTTTGGGGTTATGCATTAGAGACAGTTGCATTCACGTTAAATAGGGCACCATCTAAATCTGTTGAGACGACACCGTATGAACTATGTTTTTTGGCAAGAAACCTAAGTTGTCGTTTCTTAAAGTTTGAGGTTGCAATGCTTATGTGAAAAAGTTTCAACCTGATAAGCTCTAACCCAAATTGGAGAAGTGCGTCTTCATAGGATACCCAAAAGAAAATGTTGGGTACACCTTCTATCACAGATCCGAAGGCAATATATTTGTTGCTTTGAATGGATCCTTTCTAGAAAAGGAGTTTCTCTCGAAAGAAGTGAGTGGGAGGAAAGTAGAACTTGATGAGGTAATTGTACCTGCTCCCTTATTGGAAAGTAGTTCATCACAGAAATCTGTTCCTGTGACTAGTACACCGATTAGTGAGGAAGCTAATGATGATGATCATGTAACTTCAGATCAAGTTACTACCGAACCTCGTAGGTAAACCAGAGTGAGATCCGCACCAGAGTGGTACGGTAATCCTGTTCTGGAGGTCATGTTACTTAACCATGACGAGCCTACGAACTATGAGGAAGCGATGATGAGCCCAGATTCCGCGAAATGGCTTGAGGCCATGAAATCTGAGATGAGATCCATGTATGAGAACAAAGTATGGACTTTGATTGACTTTCCCAATGATCGGTGAGCCATTGAGATTAAATGGATCTTCAAGAGTAAGACGGGTGTTGATAGTAGTGTTACTATCTACAAAGTTAGAATTGTCGCAAAAACGTTTTCGACAAGTTCAAGGTGTTGACTACGATGAGAGTTTCTAACTCGTATCTATGCTTAAGTCTGTCCGAATCATGTTAGCAATTGCCGCATTTTATGAAATCTGGCAAATGGATAAACAAAACTGCATTCCTTAATGGATTTATTAAAGAAGAGTTGTATATGATGCAACCAGAAGGTTTTTTCAATCCTAAAGGTACTAACAAAATATGCAAGCTCCAGCGATCCATCTATGGACTGGTGCAAACATCTCGGAGTTGGAATATACGGTTTGATAAGTTGATCAAGCATATAGTTTTATACAGACTTGCGGTGAAGCCTGTATTTATAAGAAAGTGAGTGGGAGCACTACAGCATTTCTGATAAGTATATGTGAAAGACATATTGTTGATCGGAGATAATGTAGAATTATTCTGCAAAGCATAAAGGAATATTTAAAAGGAGTTTTTCAAAGAAAGACCTCGGTGAAGCTGCTTACATATTGAGCATCAAGATCTATAGAGATAGATCAAGATGCTTGATAAGTTTTTTCCAATGAGTACATACCTTGACAAGATTTTGAAGTAGTTCAAAATGGAACAGTCAAAGAAAGAGTTATTGCCTGTGTTACAAGGTGTGAAATTGAGTAAGACTTAAAACCCGACCACGACAGAAGATAGAAAGAGAATGAAAGTCATTCCCTATGCCTCAGCCATAGGTTCTATAAAGTATGCCATGCTGTGTACCAGATCTATTGTATACCCTACACTGATGTTCGCAAGGGAGTACAATAGTGATCTAGGAGTAGACCACTGGACAGCGGTCAAAATTATCCTTAGTGGAATAAGGATATGTTTCTCGATTATGAAGGTGACAAAAGGTTCATCGTAAAAGGTTACGTCGATGCAAACTTTGACACTAATCCAGATGATTCTAAGTCTCAATCTGGATGCATATTGAAAGTGGGAGCAATTAGCTAGAGTATCTCCATGCAGAGCATTGTTGACATAGAAATTTGCAAAATACATACGGATCTAAATATGGCAGACCCGTTGACTAAACTTCTCTCACAGGCAAAACATGATCACACCTTAGTACTCTTTGGGTGTTAATCACATAGCGATGTGAACTAGATTATTGACTCTAGTAAATCCTTTGAGTGTTGGTCACATAATGATGTGAACTATTGGTGTTAAATCACATGGCAATGTGAACTAGATTATTGACTCTAGTGCAAGTGGGAGACTGAAGGAAATATGCCCTAGAGGCAATAATAAAGTTATTATTCATTTTCTTATTTCATGATAAATGTTTATTATTCATGCTAGAATTGTATTAACCGGAAACATAATACATGTGTGAATACATAGACAAACAGAGTGTCACTAGTATGCCTCTACTTGACTAGCTCGTTAATCGAAGATGGTTATGTTTCCTAACCATGAACAAAAGAGTTGTTATTTGATTAACAGGATCACATCATTAGAAGAATGATGTGATTGACATGACCCATTCCATTAGCTTAGCACCCGATCGTTTAGTATGTTGCTATTGCTTTCTTCATGCCTTATACATGTTCCTATGACTATGAGATTATGCAACTCCCGTTTGCCGGAGGAACACTTTGTGTGCTACCAAACGTCACAACGTAACTGGGTGATTATAAAGGAGCTCTACAGGTGTCTCCAAAGGTGAATGTTGGGTTGGCGTATTTCGAGATTAGGATTTGTCACTCCGATTGTCGGAGAGGTATCTCTGGGCCCTCTCGGTAATGCACATCACATAAGCCTTGCAATCATTACAACTAATGATTTAGTTGCAAGATGATGTATTACGAAACGAGTAAAGAGACTTGCCGGTAACGAGATTGAACTAGGTATTGAGATACCGGCGATCGAATCTCGGGCAAGTAACATACCGATGACAAAGGGAACAACGTATGTTGTTATGCGGTCTGACCGATAAAGATCTTCGTAGAATATGTAGGAGCCAATATGAGCATCCAATTTCCGCTATTGGTTATTGACCGGAGACGTGTCTCGGTCATGTCTACATTGTTCTCGAACCCGTAGGGTCCGCACGCTTAAGGTTTCGATGACAGTTATATTATGAGTTTATGAGTTTTGATGTATCGAAGGAGTTCGGAGTCCCGGATGAGATCGGGGACATGACGAGTCTCGAAATGGTCGAGACGTAAAGATCGATATATTGGACGACTATATTCGGACATCAGAAAGGTTCCGAGTGGTTCGGGTATTTTTCGGAGTACCGGGGAGTTACGGGAATACGGGGGAAGAAGTATATGGACCTTATTGGGCTTTAGGGGAGAGGGAGAGGCAGGCGCCGCGCCCCCCCCATTGACTAGTCCGAATTGGACTAAGGGGAGGGGCGGCGCCCCCTCCTTCCTTCTCTTCCCTCTTCCCCTTCCTTGTCTCCTACTCCTACTACATGGAAGGACTCCTAGTTGGACTAGGAAAAGGGGAATCCTACTCCCGGTGGGAGTAGGACTCCCCTAGGGCGCGCCATAGAGAGGGCCGGCCCTCCCCTCCTCCACTCCTTTATATACGGGGGCAGGGGGCACCCCATAGACACACAAGTTGATCTTCGTGATCGTTCTCTTAGCCGTGTGCGGTGCCCCTCTTCACCATACTTCTCGATAATATTGTAGCGGTGCTTAGGCGAAGCCCTGCGACGATAGAACATCAAGATCGTCACCACGCCGTCGTGCTGACGGAACTCTTCCCCGGCACTTTGCTGGATCGGAGTCCAGGGATCGTCATCGAGCTGAACGTGTGCTAGAACTCGGAGGTGCTGTAGTTTCGGGGCTTGATCAGTTGGGCCGTGAAGACGTACGACTACATCAACCGCGTTGTGCTAAACGCTTCCGCTTCCGGTCTACGAGGGTACGTAGACTACACTCTCCCCTCTCGTAGCTATGCATCACCATGATCTTGTGTGTGCGTAGGAATTTTTTTGAAATTACTACGTTCCCCAACAGACGTAGTACACAAAATCCTCTTCCTTCAACCCTTGCTTCAACATGAATTTAGTCTTCAACCAATCGAAAGTGAGGTCCACTTCACTAACTTGCACAACACATGGAGACAAGCCTTGGACATGAACAACAGGGCTAAGCACCCACTGAGTACCCTTAGCCATCTACAACACACAAATCTCTTAGTACCTAACCTATGATACATTAAGCCACGAGGAGAACAAACTAGGGTTTACACAAAACTATGATACATTAAACCAACCAAAAAATGGGAGTGGAGTTGATTTTCCTTCTAGTTTCGAAATCCTGAAGATCCAACGGTGAAACTGGACCGGTTCGTGAGAGAATTGAGGGGGGTTAGGGTACTGGATGAGAGTGAGTGGATGGGAGGGCTAGAGGTGAGAGTGAGTGGGGATGAAAGGAATGAGAAGGGTAGAGGTGGAGATGAATGGCTCAGAGGGCTAGAGGTGGGCCCAAAGAATCTTATCCACTCGAAATTTGCTCTCTGGATAGGGAGCCAGACGCCAGGGACCTTGGCGTCTGGGTATGTTGCAAACTAGAAAAATGCTCAGACAGATCAGACAGGTGTCTGGTCTCCTACGTGACCAAAACGAGCCAGACGCCAGGGACCTTGGCGTCTGGTCTGGAGACCCAGACGCCAGGGTGCCTGGCGTCTGGCTCTCTGGATCGGGCATCAGACAGATCAGACAGGTGTCTAGTCTCCTGCGCGACCAAAACGAGCCAGACGGCAGGGACCTTGACGTCTGGTATGGATATTGACCCAGACGCCAGGGTGCCTGGCGTCTGGCTCTCTGGATGATCAGACAGGTGTCTGGTCTCCTGCGCGACCAAAACGAGCCAGACGCCAGGGACCTTGGCGTCTGGTCTGGATATGGACCCAGACGCCAGGGTGCCTGGTGTCTGGCTCTCTGGATGATCAGATAGGTGTCTGGTCTCCCGCGTGACCAAAACGAGCCAGACGCCAGGTACCTTGGCGTCTGGTCTGGTTTGGTCTCGATATGGACCCAGACACCAGGGTTCCTGGCGTCTAGCTCTCTGGATAGGGACCCAGACGCCAGGATCTCTGGCGTTTGGGTTTGCACACTTGCACATAATTTGCTCTCTAGATGGGCAAAATGCTCTCTGGATAGTTTGCACATAATTTCAAATAGGTTGCACACACTTTTAAACATTGGAAATCAAACAAAAATATGAGCAAAGCATAGTTTGCACATAATTTCAAATAGGTTGCACATAAATAGTTCATGACCACACAAGGTCTCGAATAACAAGTTCACACATGATGTCTCAAATGACATATGTAGTTCATGACCACACACGGTCTCGAATGACAATTTCATACATTAAACAAAGTCTCGACATTCCATCATCGACGCCGGTGCCTTTCCATTTGTCTACTGAGTAGTACGGGGCCACTTTCCCTTCTTGTCACGTGCATCGTCCTCCTCTCGTGCATCGCGAGCCCTTGCAAGTTTTCTTGCACTCTCTTCTTGACGAGCCTCCTTCTCTTTGCGTGCCCTCTCTTGCTCACGCTTCTTGCGCTCGTTCTTCTCCTTCTCACGACGCTCATGCTCCAATCCCCGTGCAAAGGACTCCTCGAACAGGCGTTGCCTCCGTAAGTAATCTTGATGTTGGTCCTCTTGAACATCTTTTGGTACCTCGTGATCTATCCAAGTGAAGTACTTGCAAAGTGGAGGAGGCGAATACATAAAAATCATGTTTTTGTTAGTAATATGAGTTCAAACTTGATGAAGTTTTTTGTACGTGCACCCAACATACCAGTGGTATGTCATATGCGTTAGTTGGCCTTCAACGATCGTGTGCATAGTTGGTACACACGAAAAACCTTCTACCTTCTGTCCATGACTTCTTGTGGTCCATGGACACCTTCAGCTTACAAACATCACCACACCAACATGGTGGTGTGGGCACATCCTTCTCCTTCTCCTTGTCCAACCTGGCCTCCACCCACGTCTTCGTCATGTCCTCTTGGTCCGCGCACGCCGGCCTCGTCCTGGAACCGGATGAAGCCATGCCTACAAAAAGAACAATTGTTAGCACAAGACACAAAGATATACATGTGTAAATACAGTAAATCAATAATACTAGGAATTGTATGAACAAATAATATACCATTATTATTAGATCAACCATCTGGATTAAGCAAATAACCAAAGGCCGATCCATTATCAACCATTCCTCTCCGACCACCACCACATCTAGCACTTGTGCTTCCTCTCCGACCACCACCACCTCTAGCATTTGTGCTTCCTCTCCGACCACCACCACCTCTAGCACTTGTTCTTCCTCTCCGACCACCACCACCTCTAGCACTTGTACTTGCTCGACCACCACCTCTAGCACTTGTGCCTGCTCAACCACAACCTCTAGCACTTGTGCTTCCTCAACCACCACCACTGTCACCTCTTCCACCTCGTTCACCATCGGTGCCACCTCCACGACTTGTTTTTCTTTTTTTGCTTTTCCTATTCTTGCATGTCAGCTCATTGTGTCCCCCTTCACCGCGCACCCCACAGTTGATAGTGTCAGGAGCCTCCATGAAATGACCGCTACCAAATTGTTTCATGCCAGTGTATCCAGCCAGGTCATCCATATCACCTCTGAACCTCTTAGTTCTCCTTCTACCCTTGGTCTCCACCTTCAGAAGAGGCTCTGGCCTAATATGAGGGCCATGGTACTCAGGCCACTGTGATTGGTCCAAGAAAGGGTGAAATCTTGGCGCCCATGTCAACCTAGTAGCTTCCACATGGAACTCTTGCATCCGCACAGTTTTTCCATCACAAACATGTATGTTTCTCGCCTTCGCCGCCGTTATCAAATGCGAGCATGGCCAATGATACTTACTAGGCCTCTCGCACTAGCACCACCGAGTCTTCAGGCGCACCTCAAATGCAGCACCACCATATTGTCTACCGTCTCGTGTTGTGCCACCTGGCTCATCAATTTGATATATCATTTTAGTTCTGCCGAATATGATAACTTGTTGCCATGAAGACTTGCTTGCTTGTAACTGCAACCATTCATCAACCTTTTCCGGATAATCCTTTTTTTCACCTATCCATTTTGCAGTCTCTTCAGAATGCCTCTAAAAGTACTCATTAAGCTTGAAGAATGTGTACTCCACTATTGCAATCACCGGCAATGCACGAGCACCCTTCAGCACATTGTTGAAACATTCTACCATATTGCTCGTCATGTCGCCATATCGCCTACCACCATTGTCATGAGCGCGTGCCCACTTGTGCTTCTCGCTTAAATTCCTAGTTAAGAACTCTTTTCCCCCTTCGTTCACCGCTGCAAAGAGTTTGTTGTACCGAGCATCGAAACCTTGGGTGGTGAAGGCCACACATACACGGGTAAGGTCTTTGCTGAGCTCCTTGCTCTTACATGCCCGGTAAAAGTTGGCCACGAAATGCCTCATGCACCATCTGTGGTGAAGCTTTGGAAATCCTGGAATAACAATGTCCATCGCCTTGAGTATGCCATGATGCCGGTCCGATATGATGCATACCTCCCTAGCCCCAATCACGTTGTGCCTAACATGACCCATGAACCACTCTCAGTTGTCTTGGTGCTCGGAAGGCACCAAAGCAAATGCACACGACAACACGTTGTCGTTTGATGAGTGCGTCATTGTTACCATTAGTGTGCCCTTGTATCTACCGGTCAAGAACGTGCCATCTATAGACAAGACCGGACGACAATGCTGAAACGCCTTCACGCATTGTCCATAAATCTAGAAGGCACGGTGGAACACTCCCTCGTGATCCTCGACCACATGAAACATGCCCGGGTTCTTATGTGCAATCGCGGCCCACAACCTTGGGAGCTGGTTGTATGCTTCTTCATAACCACCATACAACATCCTAGTAGCATTTGCCTTTGCCTTCCATGCCTTCCCATACTTGACTTCATAACCAAATTGTTTTTTCACCGTCCACATCAGAAACCTCACTTTCACAGTGGGATCAAAGCCTATGTCTTTCATCCATTTGTATCCGAGATACTCAGATGTGAGTTGACGGTGTGTCGTTCGAAGTCGTTTAGATGGCAGTTTGCACCTATGAGTGGCAACACAACTTCTTAACACCCATTCTTCGGTTTCTTTAAGCTTTCTTGCACGAACCTTCCATGGGCATCCTTCATTCTCACACTTCACGGTGTAAGGCAACTTCATGTTGGAGTGCTCAACATAAATTGGCCTATGGTTCTGAATGGCATAGTCAGCCAACCAAAACTTCAGCATAGGCAAGCTCAGAAACTTCACTCCTTTCTCCAAATAAGCATTTTCGTCCTCATTCTCCACCCTTGGTTCTCCTGGATCCGGGCATGGTGTTGGCTCAATCGCCGTCATTCTCATTCCACCATCAACAACAGCTTTATGGGCAAGGCTGAGATCTTTAAACAAGTGAGTTCTTTTTTCTAAGCCCGTCAGCTCAAAGTGGATTTGGTTTTCCTCCTTTGTGAATCCATCCTCGTCCAACTGTTCAACTGGACCCTCGTCATCTGAGTCATACGCATATTGATGCCTAAAAGGCAAGTCATGATCCATGTCCTTTTGCGCTATGTACGCATCCAAGTCACCAACATCATTACCATGAAACCCTTCCTCTTGCTCTTCGCCGTCATCATAAGCATCTTCATCCTCTTGAATTACTTCGTCACTAGCAATCACCTCAACTTCATTTGCTTGGCTAGTTGGTGGTTGGCTAGAAGCATTGGGGGCATACAACTCAACCTCATTTGCTTTAATAGATGGTACACGGGGACATGGTTGACGATAAGCATTGGGGGCATCAACCACAACCCTATGCTCAACAAGTGGCACCATTGTCCTCTCGCTCATGTCATACATTGGGGAATAGACATGCCTGTTCAAATCAAAGGTAAACCGAGGAGATTCAACCTTGGTGGCAAACAATTCAAGTGACTTGTCTTCCGATTGGAAAACTTTTTCATTGTATACATCCCAATGCAAATCCGAGGTGATAGGCATACTTTTCAAGCGAGATTTGGCTCCAACTCCAACATGATACCTTCCTATTAACTTAACATCAACATTGGTGTCCATCCACTTTAAGACTTGTCTCACTTTTGCAACAACATCCTCATAGCTAGGGCTTGTATCAAAAATCAATGGTTCCTCACCCGTGTCGGCATTATTACTCAAGAATGCTTCCTTGTCCATGTAATGAACATTAACAAGTCTCTCCATCTAAAAATAACATGAATGCATTTAAGACTTCAATGAGAATTGGTGTTTATCCAAATACATCTCATTATATCCAAATCATATCAACACTAAATTATTGGTGATGTCCACAAAAGTATCACTAATTAACACATACTAAGCAAAGTTAACCCTAATCACTAACTAACCCCAACCCCCAATCTATCTACTCAACAAGCATATATTCCTACTACACACCATGCATATCACTATATTATCAAAGTTAACCAAGCCATTCACACTAACATAAGGGAGAAAACAAGAACTAGGGTTCCACTAACATGTATAAAATGCAACCAAAATAACAAGATTTAACAAAAAATAATTGGATGATTTGGGGGAGATTACCAAGAGCAACAAAGTGATGGAAAGATCCACCTAAGAGATGCACCTTTTGAAGAGGATTTGAGGGGGAGCTTAAGGGGTGGGAGAGAGTGTGGGAGCTCCAAGTGTTCTTCAAGCTCGGGTTGTGGATTGGGAAAAGTGTGTGGGGTGGGTCCCACACACTCTCCCGTGGGTTATCCACTTACCAGGGCCAGACGCCAGGGTTCTTGACGTCTGGCCCCTTTGCCACATCAGCAGGTCAATGGGCAGGCGGGCAGTGTGGGCCAGGGGCCAGACACCAGGGTTCCTGGCGTCTGGTTCGCAACCCAGACGCCAGGGATGTTGGCGTCTCCCAAAGAGATCAAGATCGATTTTTTTAAACGAAGTCAAATCAGCATTTTGTTAGCCTTTTAGGCAGGGCTGGTCGTGTGATTTCAGGGGCCCGGGGCGAAACCAAACCTCGGGGCCGCTAGTATAAACGTCATATAACAATAATAAGCAAAATCTATGTATACCATATTAGCGGTAAAAATTCTTATCACTGATGTATACATTGTTTTCCCCCAAAAAATAGGCATACATTGTTATTGCCGATGTTGATGTCAATATTTTCATCTTGTTATTAAAGATTCATAATTCCGATTACATAGTTGGTTCCACTTCCTTTACAAGTATCACCAATACCCAACTCACCATTTGGGTTCGTCGAAGCACCAATGATACACACGTTGTTCCCTTTCCTTTATTTTTTTTGCTACCAGAAGCATACTTTGTAGATGACATGATAACAGAAGGGCTGATATTTTTTATTTATTTTTGCATCGAAAGGTTGAACAGTCTTGTAAATTACTACTTAGTTAACAGTATATATACGTATAGGGAATGGTTATGGTTATGTGAATATGAGATATACCTGAAACCGGTCAGATCAGCGTCAGTGAACGCTCATGGGATGCTCGGGCGGCAATGGTGCTATGTGGACTCGCGTCTGCCGGACGCCCTCAATGATGTGCTTCAGCGCCTAGGGAGAGGGGAGCGGAGTTTATCGGCGTACTACGGCGGTCATGGCCTTGGCGGAAACCGTCGAGCGTCTGCTATGCCAGAACTCACGATCTAGGCTCAGACGAATATCTTAGGGCAGTAGGGAATTAGGGATCGTAGCAAAGAACCAGATGCGAACTTATGATGGAAAGAAAACAAAAATGGCAATTGTCCCGGGAGTAGTAGACGGGATTCCCGGAATGGATTGTGGGCTACCTAAGTACGTGACGTACCTGCTAGCTGGAGTAGAATGTTTTGCGTAGACAAAGTCAAGGAGGCTGTGTATCGGGACACAGGGTCATGGGCTAGCTGCATAGGGTGTAGCACCTGGCGTGGCCCCCCTAGATTTCGGGGGCCCGGGGCGGCTGCCCCCCTGCTCCCCCATTAGGGCCGGCCCTGAACTTTTAGGTCATAACAGTAATTTTGTCGGCCCCGAGCCCAACCCCGACCGACCGGTGCGATCCGCCCGCAGGAGCTGAGGTGGGCCGCTGCCGTCACCCGTCACCCGGCCCGCGCGGGCGCGTGCCGTGACCGGACGCCGCACCGGCCTCGCTCGCACCCGTCCGTAGTCCGGCTCGTACGGAACGGTTGGTCCGCGACCCCGACCGCGACAGCAGGGACGGACGAGCTCGCTCGGTCGCTGGAGCCTCGGAGAGTGACGTGCAGGCGGGCCTACCACCCGGAGCGCCGTACATACGCCACCACGCTGGTGCTGCTTCGTTTTTCTCTGTTGGCCCGGAGATATTTCGACGCATGTTCCAATTTTCAAATTTGCGTGCGTATATTTCTGATGGTTTTCTACGCTCGGCCGACGGCCGGTGCGTAGCTGCCGTGACGCGTCGCCCCTCCTCTCAATTGAATCCGTGTGGCGTGTGCACAGTGTAGCAGTAGCCATCAATGCTGTGGTAGAGCTTGTTCTGTTCTGGGCCAGCATGTGGCATTTACGCGTGGGTATTTCTGGCCGCACAGCCCAGTAAACGCGCTGTTGCGATCGGAGCAGACGCTTTGGTGTGTCCACCTAATTTTGTTTCTGGCAAGAAGAAGCAAGATGCTTGCACCAAATTCGCTGGGACGAACGGGCTACGTGCATGCATGCATGAATTCCATGTGCGGTTACGTGGTTTGCGTTGGAGATTTCAGGCAGGATGGTTTGCTAAGCGTTTACGTCTTCCAATGCCAACTTCTACGTGTCCCGATCGGTCACATACGTATCGACAAGTAACCATCCGTTGAAACATTATGTTAGTTTATCCCACTCAGGCCTCATTCGGTTTGAAGGATTTTCGTAGAAAAAACATAGGAATAAGGATTCCAGAGAAAAAATTTCTATGTATGCATTCGGTTTGTAGGAAATGCGTGCAGGAATTTCGTAGGAATACTACCCATTTCCCGTGTTTTTGGAGGAAACTACACATCCACTCAAAGCCCATTTTACGCGTAGGAACGAGGCAAGTCAATTCCTTAGGATGGCAAGTGCCATCCTATCATATTCCTATACTACTCCTAATTCCTACGTTTTAATTTCCTCCAAACCGAATGAGCCCTCAGCCCCGAATCAAAGCCGGTGGAGCTACGCATGAGACCTGACAAGTCATGTTGTTGTTAGAGCATGGTTAATAAGAGAGGCAGCAGCCGGCTCTATAGTCATGTCCATGTCATCTATAGTCTTCATACAGCCAACACCATATAATAGGACAGCTATAGGTTGGCTGTTGGGTTGGATTTAAGTATTAATCTTTGCATGCTGGGATTGGGAGGAATGGCAAAGCGCTGGTTTACAGGCAGCAGCTCGGGCTGCAAGCCAGCTATTGCGCCTCGTAACATGCGTATAGGCGAGCGACTAGTGAAGAGCCGGCTCTACTCTCTCTCCTCACTTCTCTCTCTTCCATGTAGGATTTTTGTGACGTGGCAAGTCTTGTAGGCTGCTAAGTAGGACTTATTATAGTTGCTCTTATTAGTAGTAGCTAGTAGCCTGTCGGTATCGACGGATTAGCTCATCTGAGCACCGGCGCTACCAGGGCATCATCATCATCATTTCGTCGAGCAATGTTTTCGGACTGCTGTGTGCCGTGCCGTGGTACGTGCTCGTCCGTACGTGGGTACGTCCGGCGATCCATCCCGGACACGGTGGCCCATGCATGCATCCACTGCTCGATCGTGAATTGAAGGCGGTCCTGCATGCATGCCAGGCGTGCCCAAGTAGGGGTACGACCTGCCTCCCAACTGTCCCGTACGCCAGCGGTACGTGCCGGTGGCCCGTGCTCCAGCCTTCATGGATGGATATCTAGCTGGAGCATGGATCCAGCGTAGTGGTATGATGGTGTGCCACTGCCAGTATACTGCTGCTGCTCCGGCCAGCACATCAGATGATGAGCGTATGGATGGACCTGCATGCATGCATGCATCCCTGTCACGGCGCACTTAAGGGTGTGTTTGACAGGGTGTATGAAGGGTGCATGAGGGCAAAAATTCTAATCCGACTCATTTCTGCTTGTTTGATAGGGTGCATGGGCTCACCTAAGCTATGCTCATCTGATGCATAAAGTGCCCTCAGCCATGCTCATCTCATGCACCCCACACAGGGTGCATGGAGGCAGCCATGCTGGCCCTGACACTCGTCCCCACCGACCAGACCATGTCCGGATATGTTTATTTTTTCAAAAAGAATCAAATTTTCAAATTTTGTTTAAATTTTCAAAAAACTTTAGAATTTCAGAAAAAATGAATTTCCAAATTGTTTAAATTTTCAAAAAATATCATAATTTCAAAATTTCTTTGGATTTTCAGTAAATATTTGAATTTTCATTTTTTTCTAAAAAAACCATAAATGTTCGGAATTTCAAAAGTAAATCAAAATTTGTTTGACTTTTTTTATAAAATATTCAAATTTTGTTTAAATTTTCAAAAAAACTCGTAATTTCAAATATGTTCAAATTAAAAACAGAATTTAAAAATTTATTGTAAGTTTCCAAAAAAGTTTAGAATATCAAAATATGTTTAAATTTGTGTTGACATTTTTTCGATTTTGTTCATCATTCAAAAAAAATATTCAGAATTCGAAATTGTTCAGCATGTCTAAACACATGCAGGCTGCCAAACAAAATCTCAGCTTAACATGTCTTAGCGCATACATCACTACCAAACAACAGCAACTGCATGGACTTAGCATGTCTATACTCAGCATGTATGAGATAAAAACAACTAGGCTAGATCCATACATGCTACCAAACACACCCTAAGACCTGCCACGCGCGCGTTTACCACACTATAACACGCCATCGTTCCATTTCTTTTTTGCGGCCGAGGCGATAATATTTCTGAAATAAATAAAAAATAAAAGGAAACACTGCCATCCCTAGATGAGACCAAGTCCACTTGGGCCCGTGGCCGTACAGCCCGGCACGGCGGGTCCACGCGTGTACGGTGCGCCACCGCTTTCTTCATCATCGATTTCCAATTGTTTAATCGTCTTCTTCCTCAAAAATAATTAAAAACAAAATTGTTTAAGCGTCTCGTCTCTCGCCGCCGTTTGGTCTCCGCTCCGACCTCCCGACAGCGACCTGCCATGGATGGAGAGGAGAGGACGCTCTCCACGCGTGCCAGCCTATCTAAAACTAGCCGAACAAGTTAGCCAAAACAAGCTTTTCATGTTGGGAGACGCGAGCACATTAATTTTATTCCTAGCGCATGAGTGGATCCCTCCTCTCATGCTTTCTCTTTCCGTACCACGGAGTGTATGTAACTCCTCGAAACTGATGTGCCAAGTGTCCTCCAGTTATTCGCTGTTGTTGCCTTGTCATTGCTTGCGTGTCATGTATTGTAGATCATGTCATCATGTGCATTTCATTTACATACATGTTCGTCTCATGCATCCGAGCATTTTCCCCGTTGTCCGTTTTGAAATCCGGCACTCATATGTCACCCGGTGTCCCTTTCTACCTCTTTTCGTGTGCAGGTGTTAAACGTTTTCGGATGGGACCGAGACTTGTCATGCGGCCTTGGTTTACTACCGGTAGACCGTCTGCCAAGTTTCGCGCCATTTGGACTTCGTTTGATACTCCAACGGTTAACCGAGATACCGAAAAGGCCTCGTATGTGTTGCAGCCCAACACCCCTTCAAAGTGGCCCAAAACCCACCTAAACCTCCTTCTTCATCTCGGTCGTTCGATCACGATCGCGTGGCCAAAAACCGCACCTCATTTGGACTTTCCTAGCTCCCTCTACCTATAAATATGTGGCTCTCCCCGATTTTTCGCGCAGTCCAAACCCTAGTCTTCTTCATCCTCGCGCCGCCGGACACGTCCGCGCCGAGCCGGACAATGTCCGCCGCCGCCGCCACCTCACTCCGGCCTATCGGAGCTCGCCACGTCGCCCCGCCACCGCTCCAGGCCAACCCCCGCGCGCCACCTGGCCTCCTCTCTCCTCCGCCGCCGCGGGCCTGCGCAGCCCAGATCTGGCCCGCGGGGCCCGAACCGCCGCCGCCCTGCGCCTGTCTTCCCCGTCGCCGCCCGAGGCGCTCGGCGCTCGCGCCTGGTCGGCCCACCCCGCCCGCCGGCGACCGCGACTCCGCCGCCCTGTCACCGGACTTCGTCCGCCGGCTGCCACCGCAGCCTCGGTTTCGCCGCCGCTGCCTAGCATCATCGCCGCCGTGCGTTGCCTCGACTTCCGCGCTACGCCACCGGAGTCGTCCACGCCTCCCCGCTCCTCTCCGGCCATCTCCTTCCACTCCGGTCGCCGTCCCCGTCGTCTCCGGCGAGATCCGCCGTCCTCGTCATCCGCATGAACCGAGAGCAGATCCACCACACCCTCCATCCAAACGCCGCGTCCACATCCTGGATATCCTCATCCCGCGTTGACTTTTCGCGGAGGTAAAATTTCACTAAGTCCTGAGATTTTCCTGATTCATATGCCTCTATTCATCATATCATAACTAATCATCCGTAGCTCCGTTTTGAGCGTGTAGCATATCAAAATGTTCGTCTCGACGAGTACATCATTCCATCTCATTGCATCATTTTCATTTGATCTCATCTTGATACCCTAAATGCTGTTGGAAGAGGTCTATGTGGTGAATTTGCCAGATCTGTTTCATCAAATAGCTATTTGTTATTTTTTGCCATTATTAATGTGTGCATGATATGATCCTGAGCTCTACATGTGTTTTGTTATATGCCATGCCATGTTTACAGAGGTGCTTACCATGTATTTTTGTGATATATGTGGTGACTAGCACAAACTTGCAAAGTAGCGTAATCGGTTATGCTGATTTCAGGGACTTAGAATTTCACCAAGTCCTTGTCCTGATTTTGTCATTATGCAGAATGTTCATGTTGTTTCCTAGTGATCCGTGCCTCTTTTGAGGATGATCAGTAAGGATGATTTGTTAACATTGTGGTGCTCTATCCATCCATATCTTTGTTTGCATTTATGGAGCATCCTAGCTTGAGTCAATCGAGCTCTACTTTTGCTATATCGTGAATCCTGGCAGATTGTTGACATGCTAGCGATTTTGCCGAGGATGTTGCTATTGATCCGTGCATGCTATGTTGTTGTTCTTGCCATTTCTAGCTTCTATGCTATGTATTCTTGATGGGTGTATGCTTAGTTTGTCATGACATGTTCTGTAGTGAGTGCATCGAGCTCGTGAACATGCCTACTCGTTAACTGATTTGCATGCTCCAGTTTTTCACTAAGTCTGAATCTGTTTATGTTTTTGCCTTGTTCACATGCTTGCAATTGTATATTTTCTGATCCCTTTTGGCTCAAGGTCACTAAGGGATTTTTGTTAAGTGCTTTGAGTAGCTTCATGCCATGCCTTGCTTTGCCATGTTAAGTTCCTGTAGCATGTAGGTTTCATGCTCTAAAGTGTGCTTCCTGGTGATAAATTCCAGACTTGTGTTAATTTCACTAAGTCTGAAACCTGTTGTCATTTGCACTTTTGCCATGGTTGTTTGAACCTATTAATGGATGAATTAGCCGTAGCTCAGTGTTCATATTTTGTCAACCTTCATGATTGAATCCCTGCCATGTATTTTGTTGCCATGTTTGAGTGTTGTAGCATATTTATCTTGATGCATTTAGTTGGTCACTTGCTGTTTATCGCAGACCGGTGTCATATTTGTTTTGCTTGCCATTTCCAAACCGTGCATCCGATTCCGGTGATCTTTATATCGATTTCAATCGAAATCACCTCACCTTTCTAGTGGCACTCTTGGTTTTCCAAGTCGAGGCCATGTTCAATCATTCCTTGTCAAATCTTGCATATGCATCACATACCGCATCCCGCATATCATACCATGTTCATGTGTTGGTTGTCTACTATGTTGTGTGCTTCTTTTCGGTATTGCTTCTTCGGGTTGGTTCCGTATTGTCGCGTTTGTGAGGATCCGTTCGTCTACGTCCGTGTGTCTTCTTCATGGACTCGTTCTTCTTCCTTGCGGGATTTGAGGTAAGATGACCATACCCTCGAAATCACTTCTATCTTTGCTTGCTAGTTACTTGCTCTTTTGCTATGCCTATGCTGTGATTTCTACCACTTGCTTATCATGCCTCCCATATTGTTAAGCCAAGCCTCTCACCCACCTTGTCCTAGCAAACCATTGTTTGGCTATGTTACCGCTTTGCTCAGCCCTCTTATAGCGTTGTTAGTTGAAGGTGAAGATTGGAGCTTGTTCCATGTTGGAACATGGATATTTTGTTGGGATATCATAATATCTCTTATTTAATTAATGCATCTATATACTTGGTAAAGGGTGGAGGGCTCGGTCTTATGCCTGGTGTTTTGTTCCACTCTTGCCGCCATAGTTTCCGTCATATCGGTGTTATGTTTCCGGATTTTGCGTTCCTTACGCGGTTGGGTTATAATGGGAACCCCTTGACAGTTCGCCTTGAATAAAACTCCTCCAGCAAGGCCCAACATTGGTTTTACCATTTGCCATCTAGCCTTTTCTTTCCCTTGAGTCGGCCGGCTCAAGGGTCATCTTATTTTAACCCCCCCGGGCCAGTGCTTCTCTAAGTGTTGGTCCAACTGAGCGATGTCCGAGGCTACCAGGGGCAACCCTGGGCTGGATTACCCGACGTCTTGCTCATCCGGTGTGCCCTGAGACCGAGATATGTGCAGCTCCTATCGGGATTTGTCGGCACATCTGGGTGGCTTTGCTGGTCTTGTTTTACCATTGTCGAAATGTCTTGTAACCGGGATTCCGAGCCTGATCGGGTCTTCCCGCTAGAAGGAATATCCTTCATTGACCGTGAGAGCTCGTGATGGGCTAAGTTGGGACACCCCTGCAGGGTTTTGAACTTTCAAAAGCCGTGCCCGCGGTTATGGGCAGATAGGAATTTGTTAATGTCCGGTTGTAGAAAACCTGAAGTTGATCTTAATTAAAATACATCAACCGCGTGTGTAACCGTGATGGTCTCTTCTCGGCGGAGTCCGGGAAGTGAACACGGTGTTGGAGTTATGTTTGACGTAGGTTGTTCTAGGATCACTTCTTGATCATAGTTGTTCGACCGTGCTTTGCCTTCTCTTCTCGCTCTCATTTGCGTATGTTAGCCACCATATATGCTAGTCGCTTGCTGCAGCTCCACCTCATACCTTTTACCCTTCCTATAAGTTTAAATAGTCTTGATCATGAGGGTGTGAGATTGCTGAGTCACCGTGACTCACAGATATTTCCAAAACCAGCTTGCAGGTGCCGTTGATCCGTGCAGGTGATGCAACCAAGCTCAAGGAGGAGCACGATGAAGATTTAGTCCTTTGTGTTGTTTCGTTTCTAGTTGATCAGTAGTGGAGCCCAGTTGGGGTCGATCGGGGAACCTTGTCGCATTTGGGGTTGCTCTTTATTTTGGTTCCGTAGTCGGACCTTGATTGTATTTGGATGTCGTAATGCTTTATTCATGTATTGTGTGAAGTGGCGATTGTAAGCCAACTATGTATCTCTTTCCCTTATGTATTACATGGGTTGTGTGAAGATTACCTCACTTGCGACATTGCTTTCAATGCAGTTATGCCTCTAAGTCGTGCTTCGACACGTGGGAGATATAGCCGCATCGAGGGCGTTACAGCGTACTCTACTACTCCGTAGCGTAGGTGTAAAAACTGCTCTCGGGTCTTCTGCCATGGAAAGCGACGCACGGCTTTCGAGGCCGTCCGACGAGAAGAAAAGGAGAAGCACTTAGGCCAACTCCACCGCACGACCCTATCCTGTCCGGCCCTGTCTGTTTGGGGTAAAATGGACAAACGAGGCGGCCCAGCGGCAGACCCCATTTTACTTTATTGTCCGTTTCGTGTCCGTTTCACCCCATCTCTGGATCAAAGTTGGTCTCATTTTGAGGCAAAAGCGGACACAGATGGACACTTTCTGGCCACTCCTCGTCCGCCTCGGTCCGCCTGCATGTGCAATATGGCCCACCTGTCATACAAATAAAAGGGCCCACCCACCCACTGCTGCATGCGACGACGAGCAAGCGGGCAGGCTCGGCGAGCGCGTAGGCGGCGCTGGCGGCGAGCGGGCGAGCGGGTGGCGGCAGCGGCAAGCAAGCGCGGGCGGCCGACCGCGCGGGGCGAGGCGGGCGCGCGCATGGGCGTGCTGGGTGAGGCACGCGCGGGGCGGGGCACGCGCGGGCGCGTTCGAGCGCGCCGCGGCCGGAGCGGGGTGGAGCGCGCGCGGGCGGGGCCGAGCTCGCCGCGGCCGGGGCGGGGCGGAGCGCGCGCTAGCGCGGCCGATGCGGGGCGGAGGGCGCGGGCGCGCGTGGGCGGGGCGAGGCACGCGCAGGCGCGGCCGAGCTCGCCGCGGCCTAAGCGGGACGGAGCGCGCGCAGGCGCGGAGATGGGCGGGGTGGGGCGGGGCCAGCGGCGTGCGGCTACGGCGCGAGAGCGCGGGCGGGGCGGGGCGGAGCGGCGTGCGGCGACGGCGAAGCGCACGCGGAACAGAGCGCGGGCGCGTGTGGCGGAGGGCGCAGGCACGGCACTGCTGCGGGGCGGCGCGCGCGCGGTGTGGGCGGCTGGAGGGGGCGCTGCGGGCGCGGCGACGAGCGGGCGCTGCTGCCAGGGCGCGCGCGCAGGGGCTGCCAAGGCGCGTGCGCATGGGTTGCCAAGGCGCGTGCGCGTAGACTGGCGCTGCTGCGGGCGCGACGGTTGGAGGGGACGCGGGCCGGCGATGCGAGCTCGGTCACGGCGGGGCTGCCAGGGCGCAAGCGTGGCGCTGCGGGACGACCACGGCGAGGCGCGGCTCGTCACAGCCTCGTCCACTGCATAGGCGTGGCGAGAGCACGAGCTCGTGGGCGGGAAAGAGCATGTGTGGACATGTGACGGAGGCGGGCGCTGGGCGGACAATTTGGGATTAGTCGCCGCATTGGGCACCTTGAGCAAGAGCCGGATATGCATGTCCGTTTTAGTCCTCATTGCCATCTCAAACAAACAAAATCCGGATAAAACGGACGATTTATTTGGGATCGTGGGGTAGAGTTGGCCTTATACAGGGTCGAGATATTTTACAGAACGCGCGTCCATGAAATTCATCACGGTTTTGAAAAAAAAATCAAATGAGAGCGATAGCAACATACTCACCTGTCTACCTCCATGGAATTTTCGTCTTCATTTTCGAACCTTCGTGGATGCAAGACGGTGCTGTTCCCGTGGGCAACACATCGGCGGCGTCGATGAAATGTATTACTCCCTTCTTCCATCTATATAAAGCCTAATATATTTTTCGAGGCTAACTTTAATCAAATGTTAGAGCAATAATATATGACATGCAACTTACACAAAGCATATTGTTAAGTTCATATGTGAAAGAAGTTTTCAATGATATAATTTTCACATTATGCATGTCATGTATTATTAATCTTGTCAATAGTTAAAGGATGTTTTAAAAAACGCATTAGACCTATATAGATGGAATGAGGGAGTACATTAGTGTCGCTCCTATTTTCCACCGGCCTGATTTTGTTCCAGAACTCTTCAGCTGGGCTAGTTATTCCGTTTCCACACTCGACCGGCGCCTATCCTGACGCGTGTCCCGTTGATTCGCGTGCGTGCAGACAGGCAAGGCAAACCTCGGTCGATGACCGCCTTGTCCGTTCCAAGCCGGAAGGTTCTTTAAGGAATTTTCCGTTTCGTATTGAATGATTCTGCAGCAGTTTTTCTTCCCCAGACGCGCGTTCTGTAAAATATCTCGCCCCGTATAAGTGCTTCTCCTTTTCGTCTCGTGGCCTGCGTGACGAGCGCGCCATCGTCCCGTTCCGTCCCGGGCCGGAAGAGTCGCGGGATCGGCGACTCCTTGCCTGCAATCCCGGCTGACGTGCGTGCGTGCATGCATGCATGCTTTTCACCGGCGATTCCGGCACGATGTTCAAGCCATGGAAATTTGCATGAGGTAATATCATCGGTAGTCACTAAACTTGCATTGGATGTGCAGTTTGGTGCTACAACTTGCAAAATACGTCTTTTTGGTCAGCTAACTTGCGATTTGGTGCAGATACGGTCACTACAGGCGTATTCGGTGCTCGCATGGCATGCCACGTCTGCATGGGGCCACTGCCAGTGACAGAAGACGTTCTGGAGCCACCCACACATGTTTTTTTTTGCATGAATCCCCTCGGAGAATATTCATTCACGTAAAAAGTCCCTGCTTACAGTGGCCTCAACATAACCTTGGCGGGAAGGAGCGGAGGGCGGGAAGGAGCTACTGATGGCGGGAGTAGTCACGGGTCTCGCTGCTGGTGGCTCATCTGTCTGAGAGGCATACGGTCGCCGGAGCTGGAGAGAGAGATAAGAGATATTACTATAGAAAAGAGATGGGCGTAAAACATGAGTAGAATCCGCTTGTAACCCAACTGGTTATTAGGTGTGAACTAGTATTGGCAGGTCTTGGGTTTGAATCCCAGGCCTCTCTTTTTTCTGGAAGTACTGAATTTCTGCACAGTTTTCTACTGAATTTTTGCCAAGTTTAGTACTGAAATTTTCGCACAGTTTTGTACTGAATTTCTGCACAGTTTTCTATTGAATTTTTGCAAAGTTCAGTACTGAAATTTTGGCACGGTTTTGTACTGAATTTCTGCACAGTTTTCTACTGAATTTTTGCAAAGTTTAGTACTGAAATTTTGGCATAGTTTTGTACTGAATTATTGCACAGTTTTGTACAGAAATTTTGCAAAGTTCAGTACTGAAATTTTGGCATAGTTTTCTACTGAATTATTGCACAGTTTTGTACACAAAATTTGCAAAGTTCAGTACTGAATTTTTGCACAGTTTTCTACTGAAATATTGCACATTTCTTTACATAAATTTTGCAAAGTTCAGTACTGAATTTTTGCACAGTTTTGGACAGAATTGAACCATGAAATTATGACAAAAATCTGAAACTCTCATGAAGATTGTACACACAGCAACCATGAAAAGATGTAGATATAACTCCAAACAAAATATCATCCATAATTAACAGGAATAGATAGAGGTCCTCGAATAGATATTGCTCGAAACTACAAGTTCATTTGTCTTCATAACATAAATATAGGATCAAAAGGAGCAGTGCTTAACCCCATCAAGGAGTAGTTCATTGATGAACTATGCCTACCGAAAGTTCATTCATGAACTTCATCACATGGTCATGAAAACTACAAAGACAAGAAGTCATGCATGTCATCAGGCCAGCCTTCACGAAACAGAGCAACTTGTGGTGCATTTTGGCTCACAATTACCTCCTCTTCATCCTGCATAAAAAGAGGTGGTTCTTGGTTCACAGCTCCATCCGTTCCAAACAGCAAGTTGTAAGATCCTGGAGCAGCAACCCTTGCTCCTCTGGGAGGATTGCTTCCAGTTGCAACAGTGCTTCCTGTTGCAGCTGTTGAAACATTGCCTCCTCTTCTTCCACCATTGCTTCCTCTTGCCCCTCTCCCTCTTCTTGCATTATTGCCTCCCCTTTGGGCAGAGCCTCCTCTTGTTATATTGCTTGTTGTAGTAGTTGCACTCCTCACGCCGCCCCTTGTCATTGCAGTTGTCACCCTGCCTACAGGGATTGTCTCTCTAGCATTCGCAATGAAGCTAGACTCAGGCAAGGGACCAAATTCCATAGGAGTTGGGTATGTGAATTTTTCCTCTCCAAGGAATAAATACAGTAAACATATAAAGTCAGAAAGTAAATAAAGTAAGCAATTTACCAAAATAAGACAAAAGGGGGAGTTGTAAATACTGTACACTTTGCTGCATCTTGTAAACCATGGAGTCTGGAGTTTGTGTTGGATCAAGCTGTGGGTACACTCTGTGTGGCATAATGTTCTACAGAAGTACAAGCAATTTATCAATGTAGTGCATGCAGGAGAAAAGGTGGAAGTTAACCAAAGTTGTAAGAAACTTACAGCAATTATGCTAGGATCATCATCTTCTTCTGGTTCCTCAGGTGCTTCCTCAGTAGGTGGTTGATTGACATGTTTGTGGGGACCTTTCTTGTTATGATCAGCAGCCCCACAAACAGAGCAATGCATAGTGACACCATGCTTAGTCAACTTCTTCACTCCTTTCTGATCTTTCTTCTCCTCTGGATCTTTTTTTCTATTTTTCTTTGGCCTGCCCATTACTTTGGTGTATATTGGTGGATGAACTGGAATGCCATGCATCTTTTCCCATTGCTTTGGATCCCTCATTGGCATCATGTTGAAGCCATAACACTTCTTGTACTCCGCAACAGTGTAGCATGAATGCACCATGCTCTCTGGCTCAATTCTCTCATGCCTAAAACAAGCAATTGCATGATGGCAAGGTATGCCAGATAGTTCCCACCTTTTGCAGTTACAGCTGTGCATGTTCAGTTCAACAATGTATGTGTTATTCAATGAGATAACTTGAAATACACCTCTTCCATACTCCCTCACCCTGCAGTTTTTTGCCCACTCCACATACTTGTCCAGTTTCTTCTGTATCTTCGGGCAAAGCCTGCCTGTCCACTTTGCTGCCTCCCTTTGCTTACCAACAATTCTGTTTGTTATCTTCCAGAATATGTAATCCAACATTGATTTAATTGGCAATTCTCTACCATCCAAAATATAGCTGCAGATTTGCATAAAATGTGTTGACACAATCAATGGAAGCATATGTAACAGAAATGAAGCAATATATCATACTTGCAATCAATTAAACTAACCTGTTGAACACTTCAGACATGTTATTTAGCAATATATCACACTTGCAAAAAGGATCAAAGAAAGCTTTGATCCAAGTTCTTCGGGACAACTTCTCAACCCAACAGAATGCTGCAAAGCTGTGATCTTTCATCTGATCCATGTTTCTGTTGTAGGCAGCTTCATTAGTGGATCTTGCTATGGCCCAGAGGTTATTCTTGAGTTGTTCACCCTTATGCACTTTGTAGAAATTTTGGTAAATGTGCCTAACACGGTTCCTATGTTCTGCATGAGGGAAAACTTTCTGCACTGCATTTATCAAACCCTACAAAACAACAGAAAACATTATTGGTCTGCAGCCCTAAAAAAGAACCTTGTTTGGAATAGAACATTATGCAAAGAAAAAGAACAAAGAAACTATATCTCACCTTCTGCTTGTCACTCATAATGGTGAAGGGTGAAGTGTTTGTTATATTAAGGTCGTCCTTCAAAGAGGATAGAAACCACTCCCAACTGTGTGTTGACTCCACTTCACATATGCCAAATGCTATAGGGAAGATACAATCATTTGCATCAATCCCAACTGCTGTGAGTATATTTCCCTTATATCTTGTTTTGATGTGGCATCCATCAAGGAAAATTATTGGTCTGCAGCCCTTCAAAAACCCTCTCTTACAAGCATCATAAGACTAGTATAATGTTGAGAAGTGGTCCTTTGTCATCTTTGTTTTCTCATCAAAAACCTCCTTTGTGCATAAGAAGAATTCACTCCCTGGATTGCTCCTTCTTAGCTCCTGCCCATAGTCCCACAAAGTGTTGTACTGATCATCATCTTCTCCCCTGATTTGTTTCACAGCTGCTCTTCTTGCCCTTCCCAACTTACTCCTGTGAGCCACTAAGTTAAATTCTTGTTCCACCTTCTCTGAAAATTTCCTTAAGGGCATTTTCTCATTGTCTTTGAACTCTTCTTTAAACTGTTTAGTAAGAAATGGAGCTGTAAAAACTTTCAGGTCCCAAGCTTTTGTGCACGTGTGCTTGTCAGTATACTTCTTGATCTGAATACTGCTAGATCTGTTGTCTTTGCCTGCCTTCAAATACCAAATACAGTCATCCTTGCATATAGCCTCTAATGACTTGTTAGTATTTCTGAGCTTCCTCACCTTCACTCTATTTCTGACACTATATGCATCGAGAGCATGTCTGAGCTCTATCATGTTTGCAAATACCATCCCAAGCTTAAACACTGGTGCATTTAGGTCTGTGCTAGGGTTGAAAACACTGAATTTATGCTTCAGCTTCTCTTTCTCTGCTGTTGACATATTCAAATGACTGTCCTCCAATGCATCTTCTGGAAGTTCTGCTTCATAGTGAGCAAATTCATTCTTTTCTCTGTGATCATCTACATCTTTGTCAACATTTTCCTCAAACAAGTCATCATCACCATCTTTAACATCATAGTCACTCTCATAAAAATCCTTATCTGTTAACTCTTCTTCAACATCACCTTCTTCTTCATTGCTCTCACTATCACCCTCACATTCCTCCTCCACTTCAACTTCAAACCCTGAACTTGATCCTTCACCATATGACATCCTCCTCTTTGATTTCCTTGGTACCTCCTTTCTTGGACTATTTCCTTTCTCTGACCAGCTAACATTTTCTTTTCCATTGGGTTTTATGGGAGTAATGACCTTCGACAGTTCTGTCACTCCAGTAATTGAAATATCATCATCTGTTGACTGCGGGGTTTCACCATGATCTACTACAAGCACTAGGTTCTTGTGCTCTACTGTTGCAGTAATCATCAGCACCATATCTGCATCACAAGTCAGAAGCTTAAGGCCATTAGCAATTGTCTTCCCTGGTTGGCACCAATACACATCTATTTTGGAGGCTGCCATGTCATATCCTAATTGTGAAAAAAAGTCCTTGATCCATAGCATTGACCATGTGTCACTCTCACACATGTCAAACCAGTCAACCTCATAATCCTTGTAAGTCTTGTTGCTCTCACTCCCACAGAAAAACCCATTGTGGTGTATCTTAACAGTAAACAACCCATCAAAATCACCTGCATTGTTAAAATAATACAAATTCAGTAAGCAGTGTACATCAAATGTAATGAACAAAATATACTATTAAAAACTAAATCAGTACAATAAAAGTACAGAAGGTTAACACATTAGACATAGAGCTACTCATTCTCCCTAAAAATTCAGCACATATTTGCACATAGCAATTTCAGTGTCAAATTCAGATTACACGCCTTCAGTGTAAAAAATTTCAGTTTACTGCATTTTTTTCACATATTCAGAGTACAAGCAACATAAAATCCATCTCAGAAACATCACACATATTCAACTACATAATGCAAACAATCAGGATCATATCACAAACCGTACCGAAAACAACGACTTTATCGGAATTTTACACACATAAAGCTGCCGCCTTTCATAACCCCTTCCTAAACCCTAGGTCAATTTGCGAATAGGGGAGCTTGACTTCCTAATCTAATGCGTACAGGGGAGTTGAACCCTAGGGCGATCCAACATCTGTTAAGAACCCTAAGGGGGAAGAGGCAGACCAAACAGGGCAGAACGAAGACGGCGGCACAGAAAAGACGGCGGGAAGTACAGGAAAGAAACCAGACGAGAGCAACGAGGGGGCAGACGTACCATACGAGGGCGCTGCTTCGCCCGGACGTCGGCGCCGCGGTTCCGTCATCTCCTCCTCCGACGGCCGCCGTGACGCGCCGCCTCCTATGCCTCCACCTGCGCCTCTGTTCGATCGGGAGATGAAGCAGTGGGGAGTCAAACTGAACGGCCAGCGAATTTGGGGTGCCGAAAGCAAATATGCACAGGCTGCCTGTTCCCGCCGTTGTAGGGACTTTTTTGCGAAAATAATAACAAGTTGAGGGGGGGAGGGGGTGCAAGAAAACCACGCGTGGGTGGCTCTAGAACGCTTCGGTCACTGGCAGTGGCCCCATGCAGACGTGGCATGCCACGCGAGCGCCCAATACGCCTGGAGTGACCGTATCTGCATCAAAACGCAAGTTAGCTGATAAAAAGACGTATTTTGCAAGTTGTAGCACTAAACTGCACATCCAATGCAAGTTTAGTGACTACCGGTGATATAACCTCAATTTGCATGCTAGTGCTACCCACTGCACTGCAGCAGTGCACCGCCTAAACAAATGCTTAAACAAACATGCACTCTTCGTACGGGTTAGACGGCGGCTGTAGACTCTGTGCAATTTCCACATGGGCCCCGTACCATACTGTCCGGAATCACGGTCACGGGCTCCGCTCCGCTCCGTCGTGTGCGAGGACGACCACTATTCTCCCACACCCCTCGCTCTCTCCCACCAATTTTCTTTTCAAATAAGCAGCCAGCCCTAGAAGATCGGGCGCAGATGATTTTCCTCCGCTTTTCATGGCTTTGCCCATTCGGTATGGTCTACTTTTCACGGCTGCTTTCCGACCCGGCCTGCCATAGTTAGTTACGGTGGCAGTACTATTTAATTCAAGAAGGTTATCATAGCATTTTTCTTAAAGGCTATCACATCATGTTATGTTCGTTATCAAGTGTACCTTTGGTTTGTCTTCTCTTCGTACGGGTTACAATTAACTAAAGCTAGCATCACCTCGGTGCGGGACTAGAATATATGTACTCCTCCAAGAGATCGTTGGCGCTCCTTTTCCGTACCACGGCACGTACCCACGGGAGTGCGCAGTCCACGCCTGAAAAGCGACGTGCCGCGCCCTCCGACCCAAGCTCCCCCGCTTTGGTCGCCATCGCCGTAGAAAAGAAGGGCTGAACGATTGGGCTGGTAGTGCACATCTTCTTTCCGAGTGAAAGGCACGTCGACCGAGCACCGTTTCAAGGTATAAAATGCCAGGGTTGTGCTTCCCGGTCAGACTTGGTTGGTGTATGAGGCCTGGAGCGCGCAGGGCGCCGATGCTTTTTGGAATGACTACGGTGCAGTCGACTGGTTTTTCATTTTGGGTTAGTCGAATCAATATGAAGCATTAGATAAAAAACGAACGCATCAGATTATTTCTTTCACCTTGAACCGTTGCTTTTTGAAAATAGACCATCTGCCCTGGTATTCTTCTTACTCCCGCCGCCCTGCTGCACCAGGCCGGTTTGTCGAGACACGCAGAATCTTGTCTGGTTTTCACCTTTTCACATCTTCCACACTCGACCGGTTCTCTACCGCGACACGCGTCATGTTTATTTCCGCATAGCTTATCTTTCGTCACTTATCAGCGGGCGCCTATTTCTGGCTGTGCATCCGGTCGAGCGCACCCGTGGTCTGTTGTGAACCGGAGGCTACGCTTTGTTATAATGATCCAAATTTCGCGAAGAAGAAGAAAATGATCCAACGGAGCGTGTGTTCTAGACGTTGTGAAAATATCATGGAAGTCCGGAAGGGTCGCTGGACCGGCGACGGCGAGCCCGACGTGCGATGCGCGGGTCGGCCGTTGAGATGGCATGCATGCGTCGACGCATCTCGCCGGCGATTCCAGCGGATAGATCACGGTTCATGGGCGAGGAGATTGGAATCTGGAGCACCGGGTGCCGTACTGCACCGCCTAGTATAAGCCTAGTATAGTGCCTCTGCACTATGATAATTTGAAGAGAGAAGATATCCAACCTATCATTGATAGAATTATTAAAGGGATCTCTGGTTGGCTAGGGAGATACCTCACTTATAAAGGAAAAATTATTTTGTTAGGTGCTTGTGTAATCAGTATCCCTGCTTACTTAATGTCTGTGATCATGTTTCCTAAGTGGGTAATTAATGCAATTAATTCTCAAATGGCCCATTTCTTCTGGGGTAATTTGGAAGGTCAACACAAATACCACCTAGCTAAATGGGGTCTTATTACTAGAAGGAAAGAATATGGAGGTTTGGGGATCCCAAATATTAAAGAATATAATATGGCCTTATTAGCCTCTTGGGGGAAGAGATTTTTTAATAACTCTGATTCAGATTGGTCTAAGCTTCTGCTTAACAAATACCATGTAAATTCTCCTAATCTCCTTTGGGCTAAAAGTGAAGGGGGCTCTACCTTCTGGAAGAGCATTACTTGGGCTTTGGCAGCGGCCAAAACCTTTTATACCTGGAAACTGGGTAATGGGAAACTCATTAGTTTTTGGCATGATGTGTGGGTTGGGGATTGTTCCCTTAAGGTGCAGTTCTGGGACTTATTTTGTATTTGTAACCAAACTGACAATACTGTTGCCCAGGTTTGGGATGGAAACGAACTGAAACTAACATTCAGGAGGTGTGTCGACCGTAATGGTATGAAACGCTTGGACCAGCTTGTCCATATGATCAAACAACACCCTCCGTTGGATGAAACAGACACCCCAATTTGGAGGTTAGAACCAAATGGGGTTTTTTCGGTTAAGTCTTTTTATAAACAAATCAATTTTGGAGGGGTGGTCTCGGACATTAGTCCTAAGATGTGGAAAATTTTATGCCCACGGAATATTCACATTTTTTTATGGCCATGTGTTCACAACAAGATACTTACTAGAGATAACCTGGCAAAGAGAAGGGAAGTGGAAGATCCTTCATGCTTGTTTTGTACAGAATTTGAAACTGTTCAACACTTGCTGTTTGATTGTGTGGTAGCCCAACAAATGTGGAATATTGTTGCAGAAATGTTTAATATTGGTAGATTATCCTGTTTTACAGAAGTTATGTCCTTCTGGCATAGACATAAAGAAAAAGTTGTTTTGAATATGGTAACAACTGCTGCCTTATGGAGCTTGTGGAGACTAAGGAATGAATTTTGCTTTCAGGGGCGCAAGTGGAAAGATGTGAGATGCATTCTTGCAAAACTAAGCTGCTTTTTACATCAACGGATGGTCCTCTACGACGATGGACAGGCGAAACTTCTATAGAGATGCATACTACTGCTGGACAAACGTCGTGGGGAACTCCTCCGGATCGCATGGAGATGAGGCTAGAGGAGGCCAACTAAGGATCAGGGCGATGGAGATGGTGGAGCTGAATTTGATTTGTTTTCCATTTTCCTTCGTTCATTTTCCTCTATTGGACCTCTGTAATAATTCGAAGCTCTACTGCCTTAGACTTAAACTATGCTGTTGGTGGTAGGCTTTCCAGCGAGGGTTAGATGCTCTGTAGTATCCAAGTCTTTTGGTTCAAAAACTCTGTATGTGACTGGTTTTCGGTCTGCTTCATTCTATAAAATGGGGCAGGGGGGTGACCCCTTTCTTTCAAAAAAACCCGCTCTGTACTTTTACCTGCCCGTAGCTTCACGTAGTCCGAACATGGTGACTGCTGAGTAGGCATTCCACCATCGTTGGAACGAGGTCACGAGGCAGCATTCCTACGCACATGCAAGATCATGATGATGCATAGTAACGAGAGGGGAGAGTGTTGTCCACGTACCCTCATAGACCGCAAGCGGAAGCGTTATGACAACGCGGTTGATGTAGTCGTACGTCTTCACGATCGACCGATCTTAGTACCGAACGTACGACACCTCCGCGATCTGCACACGTTCGGCTCGTTAACGTCCCACGAACTTACGATCCAGTAGAGCTTCGAGGGAGAGCTTCGTCAGCACGACGACGTGTGTTGGGGAACGTAGTAATTTCAAAATTTTCCTACGCACACGCAAGATCATGGTGATGCATAACAACGAGAGGGAAGAGTATCGTCTACGTACCCTCGTAGACCGTAAGCGGAAGCGTTATGAGAACGCGGTTGATGTAGTCGTACGTCTTCACGATCCGACCGATCCAAGTACCGAACGTATGGCACCTCCGAGCTCATCACACGTTCAGCTTGGTGACGTCCCACGAACTCCGGTCCAGCAGAGCTTCGAGGGAGAGTTCCATTAGCACGACGGCGTGATGACGGTGATGATGATGCTACCGACGCAGGGCTTCGCCTAAGCACCGCTACAATATGACCGAGGTGGATTATGGTGGAGGGGGGCACCGCACACGGCTAAAAAATCAACTGATCAACTTGTGTGTCTATGGGGTGCCCCCTGGCCACGTATATAAAGGAATGGAGGAGGGGGAGAGGCCGACCCTCCTAGGCGCTCCCCAAGGGGAGTCCTACTCCCACCGGGAGTAGGATCCCTGAAGGAAATATGCCCTAGAGGCAATAATAAAGTTATTATTTATTTCCTTATATATCATGATAAAAGTTTATTATTCATGCTAGAATTGTATTAAACCGGAAACATGATACATGTGTGAATACATAGACAAATAGAGTGTCACTAGTATGCCTCTACTAGACTAGCTTGTTAATCAAAGATGGTTATGTTTCCTAACCATGGACAAAGAGTTGTCATTTGATTAATAGGATCACATCATTAGTTAAATGATCTGATTGACATGACCCATTCCATTAGCTTAGCACCCGATCGTTTAGTATGTTGCTATTGCTTTCTTCATGACTTATACATGTTCCTATGACTATGAGATTATGCAACTCCCGTTTGCCAGAGGAACACTTTGTGTGCTACCAAACGTCACAACGTAACTGGGTGATTATAAAGGAGCTCTACAGGTGTCTCCAAAGGTACATGTTGGGTTGGCGTATTTCGAGATTAGGATTTGTCACTCCGATTGTCGGAGAGGTATCTCTGGGCCCTCTCGGTAATGCACATCACTTAAGCCTTGCAAGCATTGCAACTAATGAGTTAGTTGCGGGATGTTGTATTACAGAACGAGTAAATAGACTTGCCGGTAACGAGATTGAACTAGGTATGGGATACCGACGATCGAATCTCGGGCAAGTAACATACCAATGACAAAGGGAACAACGTATGTTGTTATGCGGTCTGACCGATAAAAGATCTTCGTAGAATATGTAGGAGCCAATATGAGCATCCAGGTTCCGCTATTGGTTATTGACCGGAGACGTGTCTCGGTCATGTCTACATTGTTCTCGAACCCGTAGGGTCCGCACGCTTAAGGTTACGATGACAGTTATATTATGAGTTTATGCATTTTGATGTACCGAAGGTTGTTCAGAGTCCCGGATGTGATCACGGACATGACGAGGAGTCTCGAAATGGTCGAGACATAAATATTGATGTATTGGAAGCCTATGTTTGGATATCGGAAGTGTTCCGGGTGAAATCGGGATTTTACCGGAGTACCGGGAGGTTACCGGAACCCCCCGGGAGGTATATGGGCCTTAGTGGGCCTTAGTGGAAGAGAGGAGAGGTGGCCAGAGATGGGCCACGCTCCCCTCCCCCCATGGTCCGAATTGGACAAGGAGAGGGGGCCGGCCCCCCTTCCTCCTCTCCCTCCTCTTCCCCCCCCCCTCCACGAATCCTATTCCAACTAGGAAAGGGGGGGAGTCCTACTCCCAGAAGGAGTAGGACTCCTCCTGGCGCGCCACACCTTAGCCGGCCGGCCCCCCTCCCTTGAACCTTTATATACGGAGGCAGGGGCACCCCTAGAGACACAAGTTGATCCACGTGATCATATTCTTAGCCGTGTGCGGTGCCCCCTTCCATCATAGTCCTCGATAATATTGTAGCGGTGCATAGGCGAAGCCCTGCGACAGTAGTACATCAAGATCGTCACCACGCCGTCGTGCTAACGGAACTCTTCCCTGACACTTTGCTGGATCGGAGTCCGGGGATCGTCATCGAGCTGAACGTGTGCTAGAACTCGGAGGTGCCGTAGTTTCGGTGCTTGATCGGTCGGGTCGTGGAGACGTACGACTACATCAACCAAACGCTTCCGTTGTCGATCTACAAGGGTACGTAGATCACACTCTCCCCCTCTTGTTGCTATGCATCACCATGATCTTGCTTGTGCGTAGGAATTTTTTTGAAATTACTACGAAACCCAAAAGTGGCATCCGAGCATAGGTTTTATATGTTGATGTTATATGCACGAGTAGAACACAAGTGAGTTGTGGGCGATATAAGTCATACTGCTTACCAGCATGTCATACTTTGGTTCGGCGGTATTGTTGGACGAAGCGGCCCGGACCGACATTACGCGTACGCTTACGCGAGACCGGTTCTCCCGACGTGCTTTGCACATAGGTGGCTTGCAGGTGACAGTTTCTCCAACTTTAGTTGAACCGAGTGTGGCTACGCCCGGTCCTTGCGAAGGTTAAAACAGCACCAACTTGACAAACTATCGTTGTGGTTTTGATGCGTAGGTAAGATTAGTTCTTGCTTAAGCCCGTAGCAGCCACGTAAAACATGCAACAACAAAGTAGAGGACATCTAACTTGTTTTTGCAGGGCATGTTGTGATGTGATATGGTCAAGACATGATGCTAAATTTTATTGTATGAGATGATCATGTTTTGTAACCGAGTTATTGGCAACTGGCAGGAGCCATATGGTTGTCACTTTATTGTATGCAATGCAATCGTGCTGTTATGCTTTACTTTATCACTAAGCGGTAGCGATAGTCGTGGAAGCATAAGATTGGCGAGACGACAACGATGCTACGATGGAGATCAAGGTGTCGCGCCGGTGACGATGGTGATCATGACGGTGCTTCGGAGATGGAGATCACAAGCACAAGATGATGATGGCCATATCATATCACTTATATTGATTGCACGTGATGTTTATCTTTTATGCATCTTATCTTGCTTTGATTGACGGTAGCATTATAAGATGATCTCTCACTAAATTATCAAGAAGTGTTCTCCTTGAGTATGCACCGTTGCGAAAGTTCTTCGTGCTGAGACACCACGTGATGATCGGGTGTGATAGGCTCTACGTTCAAATACAACGGGTGCAAAACAGTTGCACACGCGGAATACTCAGGTTATACGTGACGAGCCAAGCATATACAGATATGGCCTCGGAACACGGAGACCGAAAGGTCGAGCGTGAATCATATAGTAGATATGATCAATATAGTGATGTTCACCAATGAAACTACTCCATCTCACGTGATGATCGGACATGGTTTAGTTGATTTGGATCACGTAATCACTTAGATGATTAGAGGGATATCTATCTAAGTGGGAGTTCTTTAAGTAATATGATTAAATGAACCTAAATTTATCATGAACTTAGTACCTGATAGTATCTTGCTTGTTTATGTATGATTGTAGATAAATGGCCCGTGCTGTTGTTCCGTTGAATTTTAATGCGTTCCTTGAGAAAGCAAAGTTGAAAGATGATGGTAGCAATTACACGGACTGGGTCCGTAACTTGAGGATTATCCTCATTGCTGCACAGAAGAATTACGTCCTGGAAGCACCGCTGGGTGCCAGGCCTGCTGCTGGAGCAACACCAGATGTTGTGAACGTCTGGCAGAGCAAAGCTGATGACTACTCGATAGTTCAGTGTGCCATGCTTTACGGCTTAGAACTGGGACTTCAATGACGTTTTAAACGTCATGGAGCATATGAGATGTTCCAGGAGTTGAAGTTAATATTTCAAGAAAATGCCCGAATTGAGAGATATGAAGTCTCCAATAAGTTCTATAGCTGCAAGATGGAGGAGAACAGTTCTGTTAGTGAGCATATACTCAAAATGTCTGGGTATAATAATCACTTGATTCAAATGGGAGTTAATCTTCCAGATGATTGCGTCATTGACAGAATTCTCCAATCACTGCCACCAAGCTACAAGAGCTTCGTGATGAACTATAATATGCAAGGGATGAATAAGACTATTCCCGAGCTCTTCGCAATGCTGAAAGCTGCGGTGGTAGAAATCAAAAAGGAGCATCAAGTGTTGATGGTCAACAAGACCACTAGTTTCAAGAAAAAGGGCAAAGGGAAGAAGAAGGGGACTTCAAGAAGAATAGCAAGCAAGTTGCTGCTCAAGAGAAGAAACCCAAGTCTGGACCTAAGCCTAAAACTGAGTGCTTCTACTGCAAGCAGACTGGTCACTGGAAGCGGAACTGCCCCAAGTATTTGGTGGATAAGAAGGATGGCAAGGTGAACAAAGTTATATGTGATATACATGTTATTGATGTGTACCTTACTAATGCTCGCAGTAGCACCTAGGTATTTGATACTGGTTCTGTTGCTAATATTTGCAACTCGAAACAGGGACTACGGATTAAGCGAAGATTGGCTAAGGACGAGGTGACGATGCGCGTGGGAAACGGTTCCAAAGTCGATGTGATCGCAGTCGGCACGCTACCTCTACATCTACCTTCGGGATTAATATTAGACCTAAATAATTGTTATTTGGTGCCAGCGTTAAGCATGAACATTATATCTGGATCTTGTTTGATGCGAGACGGTTATCCATTTAAATCAGAGAATAATGGTTGTTCTATTTATATGAGTAATAACTTTTATGGTCATGCACCCTTGAAGAGTGGTCTGTTCTTATTGAATCTCGATAGTAGTAACACACATATTTATAATGTTGAAGCCAAAAGATGCAGAGTTGATAATGATAGTGCAACTTATTTGTGGCATTGCCGTTTAGGTCATATCGGTGTAAAGCGCATGAAGAAACTCCATACTGATGGACTTTTGGAACCACTTGATTATGAATCACTTGGTACTTGCGAACCGTGCCTCATGGGAAAGATGACTAAAACGCCGTTCTCCGGTACTATGGAGAGAGCAACAGATTTGTTGGAAATCATACATACAGATGTATGTGGTCCGATGAATATTGAGGCTCGTGGCGGATATCGTTATTTTCTCACCTTCACAGATGACTTAAGCAGATATGGGTGTATCTACTTAATGAAACATAAGTCTGAGACATTTGAAAAGTTCAAAGAATTTCAGAGTGAAGTTGAAAATCATGGTAACAAGAAAATAAAGTTTCTACGATCTGATCGTGGAGGAGAATATTTGAGTTACGAGTTTGGTGTACATTTGAAACAATGCGGAATAGTTTCGCAACTCACGCCACCCGGAACACCACAGCATAATGGTGTGTCCGAACATCGTAATCGTACTTTACTAGATATGGTGCGATCAATGATGTCTCTTACTGATTTACCGCTATCGTTTTGGGGTTATGCTTTGGAGACGGCCGCATTCACGTTAAATAGGGCACCATCAAAATCCGCTGAGACGACGCTTTATGAACTATGGTTTGGCAAGAAACCAAAGTTGTCGTTTCTGAAAGTTTGGGGCTGCGATGCTTATGTGAAAAAGTTTCAATCTGATAAGCTCGAACCCAAATCGGAGAAATGTGTCTTCATAGGATATCCAAAGGAGACTATTGGATACACCTTCTATCACAGATCCGAAGGCAAGACTTTTGTTGCTAAGTTTGGAAACTTTCTAGAGAAGGAGTTTCTCTCGAAAGAAGTGAGTGGGAGAACAGTAGAACTTGACGAGGTAACTGTACCTGCTCCCTTATTGGAAAGTAGTGCATCACAGAAAACTGTTTCTGTGACACCTACACCAATTAGTGAGGAAGCTAATGATAATGATCATGAAACTTCAGAACAAGATACTACTGAATCTCGTAGATCAACCAGAGTAAGATCCGCACCAGAGTGGTACGGTAATCCTGTTCTGGAAGTCATGCTACTAGATCATGATGAACCTACGAACTATGAAGAAGCGATGCTGAGCCCAGATTCCGCAAAATGGCTTGAAGCCATGAAATCTGAGATGGGATCCATGTATGAGAACAAAGTGTGGACTTTGGTTGACTTGCCCAATGATCGGCAAGCAATTGAGAATAAATGGATCTTCAAGAAGAAGACTGACGCCGACGGTAATATCACTGTCTACAAAGCTCGACTTGTCGCAAAAGGGTTTCGGCAAGTTCAAGGGATTGACTCTAATGAGACCTTCTCACCCGTAGCGATGCTTAAGTCTGTCCGAATCATGTTAGCAATTGCCGCATTTTATGATTATGAAATTTGGCAGATGGATGTCAAAACTGCATTCCTGAATGGATTTCTGGAAGAAGAGTTGTATATGATGCAACCAGAAGGTTTTGTCGATCCAAAGGGAGCTAACAAAGTGTGCAAGCTCCAGCGATCCATTTATGGACTGGTGCAAGCCTCTCGGAGTTGGAATAAACACTTTGATAATGTGATCAAAGCATTTGGTTTTATACAGACTTTTGGAGAAGCCTGTATTTACAAGAAAGTAAGCGGGAGCTCTATAGCATTTCTGATATTATATGTGGATGACATATTACTGATCGGAAATGATATAGAATTTCTGGATATCATAAAGGGATACTTGAATAAGAGTTTTTCAATGAAAGACCTCGGTGAAGCTGCTTACATATTAGGCATAAAGAACTATAGAGATAGATCAAGACGTTTAATTGGACTTTCACAAAGCACATACCTTGACAAGATTTTGAAAAAGTTCAAAATGGATCAAGCAAAGAAAGGGTTCTTGCCTGTGTTACAAGGTGTGAAGTTGAGTCGGACTCAATGCCCGACCACTGCAGAAGATAGAGAGAAGATGAAAGATGTTCCCTATGTTTCAGCCATAGGCTCTATCATGTATGCAATGCTGTGTACCAGACCTGATGTGTGCCTTGCTATAAGTCTAGCAGGGAGGTACCAAAGTAATCCAGGAGTGGATCACTGGACAGCGGTCAAGAACATCCTGAAGTACCTGAAAAGGACTAAGGATATGTTTCTCGTATATGGAGGTGACAAAGAGCTCATCGTAAACGGTTACGTTGATGCAAGCTTTGACACTGATCCGGACGATTCTAAATCGCAAACCGGATACGTGTTTACATTAAACGGTGGAGCTGTCAGTTGGTGCAGTTCTAAACAGAGCGTCGTGGCGGGATCTACGTGTGAAGAAGAATACATAGCTGCTTCGGAAGCAGCAAATGAAGGAGTCTGGATGAAGGAGTTCATATCCGATCTAGGTGTCATACCTAGTGCATCGGGTCCAATGAAAATCTTTTGTGACAATACTGGTGCAATTGCCTTGGCGAAGGAATCCAGATTTCACAAGAGAACCAAGCACATCAAGAGACGCTTCAATTCCATCCGGGATCTAGTCCAGGTGGGAGACATAGAGATTTGCAAGATACATACGGATCTGAATGTTGCAGACCCATTGACTAAGCCTCTTCCACGAGCAAAACATGATCAGCACCAAGGCTCTATGGGTGTTAGAATCATTACTGTGTAATCTAGATTATTGACTCTAGTGCAAGTGGGAGACTGAAGGAAATATGCCCTAGAGGCAATAATAAAGTTATTATTTATTTCTTATATATCATGATAAAAGTTTATTATTCATGCTAGAATTGTATTAAACCGGAAACATGATACATGTGTGAATACATAGACAAACAGAGTGTCACTAGTATGCCTCTACTAGACTAGCTTGTTAATCAAAGATGGTTATGTTTCCTAACCATGGACAAAGAGTTGTCATTTGATTAACAGGATCACATCATTAGTTGAATGATCTGATTGACATGACCCATTCCATTAGCTTAGCACCCAATCGTTTAGTATGTTGCTATTGCTTTCTTCATGACTTATACATGTTCCTATGACTATGAGATTATGCAACTCCCGTTTGCCAGAGGAACACTTTGTGTGCTACCAAACATCACAACATAACTGGGTGATTATAAAGGAGCTCTACAGGTGTCTCCAAAGGTACATGTTGGGTTGGCGTATTTCGAGATTAGGATTTGTCACTCCGATTGTCGGAGAGGTATCTCTGGGCCCTCTCGGTAATGCACATCACTTAAGACTTGCAAGCATTGCAACTAATGAGTTAGTTGCGGGATGATGTATTACAGAACGAGTAAAGAGACTTGCCGGTAACGATATTGAACTAGGTATGGGATACCGACGATCGAATCTCGGGCAAGTAACATACCGATGACAAAGGGAACAACGTATGTTGTTATGAGGTCTGACCGATAAAATATCTTCGTAGAATATGTAGGAGCCAATATGAGCATCCAGGTTCCGCTATTGGTTATTGACCGGAGACGTGTCTCGGTCATGTCTACATTATTCTCGAACCCGTAGGGCCGCACGCTTAAGGTTGCGATGACAGTTATATTATGAGTTTATGCATTTTGATGTACCGAAGGTTGTTCGGAGTCCCGGATGTGATCACGGACATGACGAGGAGTCTCGAAATGGTGGAGACATAAATATTGATATATTGGAAGCCTATGTTTGGATATCGGAAGTGTTCCGGGTGAAATCGGGATTTTACCGGAGTACCGGGAGGTTACCGGAACCCCCCGGGAGGTATATGGGCCTTAGTGGGCCTTAGTGGAAGAGAGGAGAGGTGACCAGAGATGGGCCGCGCGCCCCTCCCCCCCTTGGTCCGAATTGGACAAGGAGAGGGGGCCGGCCCCCCTTCCTCCTCTCTCTGCTCTTTCCCCCCCTCCACGAATCCTATTCCAACTAGGAAAGGGGGGGAGTCCTACTCCCAGAAGGAGTAGGACTCCTCCTGGCGCGCCACACCTTGGCCGGCCGGCCCCCCTCCCTTGAACCTTTATATACGGAGGCAGGGGCACCCCTAGAGACACAAGTTGATCCACGTGATCATATTCTTAGCCGTGTGCGGTGCTTAGGCGAAGCCCTGCGACAGTAGTACATCAAGATCGTCACCACGCCATCGTGCTGACGGAACTCTTCCCCGACACTTTGCTAGATCGGAGTCCGGGGATCGTCATCGAGCTGAACGTGTGCTAGAACTCGGAGGTGCTGTAGTTTCGGTGCTTGATCGGTCGGGCCGTGGAGACGTACGACTACATCAACCAAACGCTTCCGTTGTTGATCTACAAGGGTACGTAGATCACACTCTCCCCCTCTCGTTGCTATGCATCACCATGATCTTGCGTGTGCGTAGGAATTTTTTTGAAATTACTACGAAACCCAACAATCCCCCCTTCCATGTAGTAGGAGTAGGAGAGAAGGAAAGGGAAAAGAGAAGAGAAGGAAGGAGGGGGCGCCACCCCTCCCCCTAGACAATTCGGACTAAGCCTTAGGCAGGCGCGCAGCCTCCCCTCTCTCTTTCCCCTAAAGCCCAATAAGGCCCATATACTCCCTGGCGAATTCCCGTAACTCTCTGGTACTCCAAAAAATACCCGAATCACTCGGAACCCTTCCGATGTTTGAATATAGTTGTCCAATATATCGATCTTTACGTCTCGACCATTTCGAGACTCCTCGTCATGTCGCCGATCTCATCCGGGAATCCGAACTAACTTCGGTACATCAAAACACATAAACTCATATTATCGATCGTCACTGAACGTTAAGCATGCGGACCCTACGGGTTCGAGAACTATGTAGACATGACCAAGATTCGTCTCAGGTCAATAACCAATAGCGGAACCTGGATGATCATATCGGCTCCCACATATTCTACAAAGATCTTTATCGGTCAAACCGCATAACAACATATGTTGTTCCCTTTGTCATCGGTATGTTACTTACCCGAGATTTGATCGTTGGTATCTCTATACCTAGTTCAATCTCGTTACCGGCAAATCTCTTTACTCGTTCTGTAATGCTACATCTCGTAACTAACTCATTAGCTACATTGCTTGCAAGGCTTATAGTGATGTACATTACCGAGAGGGCCCAGAGATACCTCTCCGACATTCGGAGTGACAAATCCTAATCTTGATCCATGCCAACTCAACAAACAGCATCGGAGACACGTGTAGAGAACCTTTATAATCACCCAATTACGTTGTGGCGTTTGGTAGCACACAAAGTGTTCCTCCGGTATTCGGGAGATGCACGATCTCATAGTCATAGGAACATGTATTGTTATGGAGAAAGAAATATCAATAAACTAAACGATCATCGTGCTAAGCTAATGGATGGGTCAAGTCAATCACATCATTCTCTAATGATGTGATCCCATTAATCAAATGACAACTCATGTCTATGGTTAGGAAACATAACCATCATTGATTCAACGAGCTAGTCAAGTAGAGGCAAACTAGTGACACTCTGTTTGTCTATGTATTCACACATGTACTAAGTTTCCGGTTAATACAATTCTAGCATGAACAATAAACATTTATCATGATATAAGAAAAATATAAATAACAACTTTATTATTGCCTCTAGGGCATATTTCCTTCAGTCTCCCACTTGCACTAGAGTCAATAATCTAGTTCACATCGTCATGTGATTTAACACCAATAGTTCACATCTTTGTGTGATTAGTTCACATCTCCATGTGACTAACACCCAAAGGGTTTACTAGAGTCAATAATCTAGTTCACATCGCTATGTGATTAACACCCAAAGAGTGATCATGTTTTGCTTGTGAGAGAAATTTAGTCAATGGGTCTGCCACATCCAGAGCTGTATGTATTTTGCAAATTTTCTTTGTCTACAATGCTTTACATGGAGCTACTCTAGCTAATTGCTCCCACATTCAATATGTATCTAGATCGAGACTTAGAGTCATCCAGATCAGTGTCAAAGCTTGCATCGACGTAACTCTTCACGACGAACTCTTTGTCACCTCCATAACCGAGAAACATTTTCTTATTCCACTAAGGATATTTTTGACCGCTGTCCAGTGATCCACTCCTGGATCACTATTGTGCCCTCTTGCCAAACTTATGATGAGGTACACAATAGATCTGGTACACAACGTAGCATACTTTGTAGAACCTATGACTGAGGCATAGCGAATGACTTTTCATTCTCTTTCTATTTTCTGCCGTGGTCGGGTTTTGAGTCTTTACTCAACTTCACACCTTCTAACACAGGCAAGAACTCCTTGTTTGACTATTCCATTTTGAACTACTTCAAAATCTTGTCAAGGTATGTACTCATTGAAAATATATCAAGCGTCTTGATCTATTTCTATAGAAATTGATGCTCAATATGTAAGTAACTTCGCTGAGGTCTTTCTTTGAAAAACTCCTTTCAAAAATTCCTTTATGCTTTCCAGAAAATTCTACATTATTTCTGATCAATAATATTTCATTCACATATACTTATCAGAAATGCTGTAGTGCTCCCACTCACTTTCTTGTAAATATAGGCTTCACCGCAAGTTTGTATAAAACCATATGCTTTGATCACTTTATCAAAGTATATATTCCAACTCCAAGATGCTTGCACCAGTCCATAGATGGATTGCTAGAGCTTGCTCACTTTGTTACCACCTTTAGGATTGACAAAACCTTCTAGTTGCATCATATGCAACTCTTCTTTAAGAAATCCATTAAGGAATGGAGTTTTGATATCCATTTGCCAGATTTCATAAAATGCGGCAACTTCTAACATGATTCGGACAGACTTTTAAGCATCGATACGAGTGAGAAAATCTCATCGTAGTCAACACCTTGAACTTGTCGCAAACATTTTTGCGACAATTCGAGCTTTGTAGATAGTAACACTACTATCAGCGTCCGTCTTCCTCTTGAAGATCTATTTATTCTCAATGACTCACCGATCATCGGGCAAGTCAATCAAAGTCCATACTTTATTCTCATACATGGATCCCATCTTAGATTTCATGGCCTCAAGCCATTTTGCGGAATCTGGGCTCATCGTCGCTTCCTCATAGTTCGTAGGTTTGTCATGGTCTAGTAACATGACTTCCAGAACATGATTACCGTACCAATCTGGTGTGGACCGTTCTCTGGTTGACCTACAAGGTTCGATAATAACTTGATCTAAAGTTTCATGATCATCATCATTAGCTTCCTCACAAATTGGTGTAGGAATAACTAGAACTGATTTCTATGATGAACTAATTTCCAATTCGGGAGAAGGTACAACTACCTCATCAAGTCTACTTTCCTCCCACTTACTTCTTTCGAGAGAAACTCCTTCTCTAGAAAGGATCCATTCTTAGCAACGAATATCTTGCCTTTTGGATCTATGATAGAAGGTGTACCCAACAGTTTCTTTTGGGTATCCTATGAAGACGCACCTTTTCGATTTGGGTTTGAACTTATCAGGCTGAAACTTTTTCACATAAGCATCACACAACCCCAAACTTTAAGAAACGCCAGCTTAGATTTCTTGCTAAACCACAATTCATATGGTGTCGTCTCAACAGATTTAGATGGTGCCCTATTCAACATGAATGCAGCTGCTCTAATGCATAACCCCAAAACAATAGTGATAAATCGGTAAGAGACATCATAGATCGTACCATTATCTAATAAAGTACGGTTATGATGTTCGGACACACCATTACGCCGTGGTGTTCCAGGTGGCGTGAATTGTGAAACTATTCCATATTGTTTCAAATGAAGACCAAACTGTAACTCAAATATTCTCCTCCACGATCACATCGTAGAAACTTTATTTTCTTGTTACGATGATTTTCCACTTCACTATGAAATTATTTGAACTTTTCAAATGCTTCAGATTTATGTTTCATCAAGAAGATATGCCCATATCTTAGTCAAATCATCTGCGAAGGTCAGAAAATAACGATACCTGCCGCGAGCCTCAACACTCATCGGACTGCATACATCAGTATGTATTATTTCAAACAAGTCTGTTGCTCGCTCCATTGTTCTGGAGAACGGAGTCTTAGTCATCTTGCCCATGAGGCATGGTTCGCAAGCATCAACTGATTCATAATCAAGTGATTCCAAAAGCCCATCATCATGGATTTTCTTCATGCGCTTTACACCAATATGACCTAAACGGCAGTGCCACAAATAAGTTGCACTATCATTATTAACTTTGCATCTTTTGGCTTCAATATTATGAATATGTGTATCACTACGATCGAGATTCAATAAACCATTCACCTTGGGTGTATGACCATTGAAGGTTTTATTCATGTAAACAGAACAACAATTATTCTGTGACTTTAAATGAATAACTGTATTGCAATAAACATGATCAAATCATATTCATGCTTAATCAAAACACCAAATAACATTTATTTAGGTTCAACACTAGTCCCGAAAGTACAGAAAGTGTGCGATGATGATCATATCAATCTTGGAACCATTTCCAACACACATCGTCACTTCACCCTTAACTAGTCTCTGTTCATTCTGCAACTCCCGTTTCGAGTTACTAATCTCAGCAGCTGAACTAGTATCAAATACTGAGGGGTTGCTATAAACACTAGTAAAGTACACATCAATAACATGTATATCAAATATACCTTTGTTCACTTTGCCATCCTTCTTATCCGCCAAATACTTGGGGCAGTTCTGCTTCCAGTGACCAGTCCCTTTGCAGTAGAAGCACTTAGTCTCAGACTTAGGTCTAGACTTAGGCTTCTTCACTTGAGCAGCAACTTGCTTGCCGTTCTTCTTGAAGTTACCCTTCTTCCCTTTGCCCTTTTCTTGAAACTAGTGGTCTTGTCAACCATCAACACTTGATGCTTTTCTTGATTTCTACCTTCGTCGATTTCAGCATCACGAAGAGCTTGGGAATCGTTTATGTTATCCCTTGCATATTATAGTTCATCATGAAGTTCCAGTAACTTGGTGATAGTGACTAGAGAACTCTGTCAATCACTATCTTATCTGGAAGATTAACTCCCACTTGATTCAAGTGATTGTAGTACTCAGACATTTTGAGCACATGCTCACTAGCTGAGCTATTCTCCTCCATCTTGTAGGCAAAGTGCTTTGTCAGAGGTCTCATATCTCTCGACTCGGGCATGAGTCTGAAATACAAATTTCAGCTCTTGGAACATCTTATATGCTCCGTGGTGTTCAAAACGTTTTTGAAGTCCCGGTTCTAAGCTGTAAAGCATGGTGCACTAAACTATCAAGTAGTCATCATACCGAGCTTTGCCAAACGTTCATAACGTCTGTATCTGCTTCTGCAAGAGCTTTGTCACCTAGCGGTGCATCAAGGACATAATTCTTCTATGCAGCATTGAGGATAATCCTCAGATCACGGAGCTAGTCTGCATCATTGCTACTAAAATCTTTCAACTTATTTTTCTCTAGGAACATATCAAAAAATAAACGGGGAGCTACATCGCGAGCTATTGATCTACAACATAGATATGCAAATACTATCAGGACTAAGTTCATGATAAATTAAAGTTAAATTAATCAAATTACTTAAGAACTCCCACTTAGATAGACATCCTGTAGTCATCTAAATGATCACGTGATCCAAATCAACTAAACCATGTCCGATCATCACGTGAGATGGAGTAGTTTTCAATGGTGAACATCACTATGTTGATCATATCTACTATATGATTCACGCTTGACCTTTCGGTCTCCAGTGTTCCGAGGCCATATCTACATATGCTAGGCTCGTCAAGTTTAACCCGAGTATTTCGTGTGTGCAAAACGGGCTTGCACCCGTTGTATGTGAACGTAGAGCTTATCACATCCGATCATCACGTGGTGTCTCGGCACGACAAACTTTGGCAACGGTGCATACTCAGGGAGAATACTTGTACCTTGAAATTTAGTGAGAGATCGTCTTATAATGCTACCGTCGAACTAAGCAAAATAAGATGCATAAAGGATAAACATCACATGCAATCAAGATATGTGACATGATATGACCATGATCATCTTGTGCCTTTGATCTCCATCTCCAAAGTACCGTCATGATCTCTATCGTCACCGGCATGACACCATGATCCCCATCATCTTGATCTCTATCAACGTGTCATCACATGGCCGTCTCGCCAACTATTGCTCTTTGCAACTATTGCTATCGCATAGCGATGAAGTAAAGCAATTGTATGGCGCTTGCATCTTATGCAATAAAGAGACAACCATAAGGCTCCTGCCAGTTGCCGATAACTTTAACAAAACATGATCATCTCATACAACAATTTATATCTCATCATGTCTTGACCATATCACATCACAACATGCCCTGCAAAAACAAGTTAGACGTCCTCTACTTTGTTGTTGCAAGTTTTACGTGGCTGCTACGAGCTGAGCAAGAATCGTTCTTACCTACGCATCAAAACCACAACGATATTTCGTCAAGTATGTGTTGTTTTAACCTTCACAAGGACCGGGCGTAGCCACACTCGATTCAACTAAAGTTGGAGAAACTGACACCCGCCAGCCACCTGTGTGCAAACCACGTCTGTAGAACCAGTCTCGCGTTAGCGTACACGTAATGTCGGACCGGGCCGCTTCATCCAATAATACCGCCGAATCAAAGTATGACATGCTGGTAAGCAGTATGACTTGTATCTCCCACAACTCACTAGTGTCCTACACGTGCATATAACATCTACGCATAAACCTGGCTCGGATGCCACTGTTGGGGAACGTAGTAATTTCAAAAATTTCCTATGCACACGCAAGATCATGGTGATGCATAGGAATGAGTGGGAAGAGTATCGTCTACGTACCCTCGTAGACCGTAAGCGGAAGCGTTATGAGAACGCGGTTGATGTAGTCGTACGTCTTCATGATCCGACCGATCCAAGTACTGAACGTACGGCACCTCCAAGTTCAGCACACGTTCAACTCGGTGACGTCCCATGAACTCCGATCCAGCAGAGCTTCGAGGGAGAGTTCCGTTAGCACGACGGCATGATGACGGTGATGATGATGCTACCGACGCAGGGCTTCGCCTAAGCACCGCTACGATATGACCGAGGTGGATTATGGTGGAGGGGGGCACCGCACACGGCTAAAAGATCAACTAATCAACTTGTGTGTCTATGGGGTGCCCATGTCCATGTAAATAAAGGAATGGAGGACGAGAGGTCGGCCCTCCTAGGCGCGCCCCAAGGGGAGTCCTACTCCCACCGGGAGTAGGATTCCCCCCTTCCATGTAGTAGGAGTAGGAGAGAAGGAAAGGGAAAAGAGAAGAGAAGGAAGGAGGGGGCCCCTCCCCTCCCCTTAGTCCAATTCGGACTAAGCCTTGGGAGGGGGCACGGCCTCCCCTCTCTCTTTCCCCTAAAGCCCAATAAGGCCTATATACTCCCCGGCGAATTCTCGTAACTCTCCGGTACTCCAAAAAATACTCGAATCACTCGGAACCTTTCCGATGTCCGAATATAGTCGTCCAATATATCGAGCTTTACGTCTCGACCATTTCGAGACTCCTCGTCATGTCCCCGATCTCATCCGAGACTCCGAACTACCTTCGGTACATCAAAACACATAAACTCATTTTAGCAATCGTCACCGAACGTTAAGCGTGAGGACCCTACGAGTTCGAGAACTATGTAGACATGACCGAGACTCGTCTTCGGTCAATAACCAATAGCGGAACCTGAATGCTCATATTGGCTCCCACATATCCTACGAAGATCTTTATCGGTCAAACCGCATAACAACATGCGTTGTTCCCTTTGTCATCGGTATGTTACTTGCCCGAGATTCGATCGTTGGTATCTCTATACCTAGTTCAAACTCGTTACCGGCAAGTCTATTTACTCGTTCCGTAATGCTACATCCCGTAACTAACTCATTAGCTACATTGCTTGCAAGGCTTATAGTGATATACATTACCTAGAGGGCCTAGAGATACCTCTCCGACAATCGGAGTGACCAATCCTAATCTTGATCCATGCCAACTCAACAAACACCATCGGAGACACGTGTAGAGCACCTTTATAATCACCCAGTTATGTTGTGACGTTTGGTAGCACACAAAGTGTTCCTGCGGTATTCGGGAGTTGCATGATCTCATAGTCATAGGAACATGTATAGTTATGGAGAAAGCAATATCAACAAACTAAACGATCATCGTGCTAAGCTAACGGATGGGTCAAGTCAATCACATCATTCTCTAATGATGTGATCCCATTAATGAAATGAAAACTCATGTCTATGGTTAGGAAACATAACCATCATTGAGTCAAGAGAGAATTCCTCATTTGGCCCTTTCTTAAATTTTGCTTCCCTTTTTGGCCCAAAAAACTTTTTCCTTCCTTTGTTGACACTTAAACTTCATTTTGTTCCTATGTGACACTTTCATCCATTTTTCCATCCAGTGATGTTAAATGGCATGTAGAAAGACAATTTTGCCCCTGGTGATAGTATGTCAGCAAAAAAGGGATGTGAACATGAATGGATGAAAGTATTGCACGTTTGAGAGCCCACGTGCAAATATTCATATCCACCTCCGTCCAGACTTGTTGCAGCTCCATCCGCAAGAGGCCAGCAGCAGCCAGCACCACGCACACATACTCCTACACGACAAGCATGCACACAGACTCAGCAACCACGCATGCATGCAAGCGGCAGCAGGCACCAGCAAGGCAGCAAGCACGCGTGCCGACGACGGTGGCAGCAACCGGCTGTTGTCGGTTTTTCCTTAAAAAAGAACATGATACTGCATGGATACCAAATATATATGTATCACAATACAATGCCGTATGGGATGCATGGGCGTATCGGCGACATATTATACGCAGACATGCTGATCCTGGACGTAGTGGTGCTTCAGAGGAGCTAACACAGTACGTGCAAGCAAGCACAAGAAGCAACGAAGCTAGCAGCTTGATTGATTTTGCTTGAAACAGTGCACACTCGTCTAGCACCTTATGCCACTGGTAGAAGCTAGCTCTTAACCGATTGGATCTGTCGTCATTGTTCTTTTTATCCTGCAAAAAAAGAATATGTCGTCAATGTTTATAATTACTATTGTTCTTCCCCGACAATTTTTTATGATTAGACATATAGTACTATTTTTTGTTTATTTATTTAATAATGACAAAATGTATGTCACATTACCTCTGTGTTTGCACGTAAATAATCTGGTCATATACCACACCAGGGGTAAAACAGTCTTGTTAGGTCAGACTTAACTTCATTACTAGCCAAAACTGATGGAAGTGTCACATAGGGAACAAAATAAAGTTTAAGTGTCAAAAAAGGAAGAAAAAGATTTTTGGGGCCAAAAAGGGAAGCAATATTTAAGAAAGGGCCAAATAAGGAATTCTCTCTTGATTCAACGAGCTAATCAAGTGGAGGCAAACTAGTGACACTCTGTTTGTCTATGTATTCACACATGTACTAAGTTTCCGGTTAATACAATTCTAGCATGAATAATAAACATTTATCATGATATAAGGAAATATAAATAACAACTTTATTATTGCCTCTAGGGCATATTTCCTTCAGCGTGATGACGGTGATGATGAAGTTACCGGCGCAGGGTTTCGCCTAAACACCTCAACGCTATGACCGAGGTGGAATATGGTGGAGGCGGCACCGCACACGTCTTGGAACAATCAACTTGTGTGTCCTAGGGTGCCCCCTGCCCCTGTATATAAAAGAGCAAGGGGGAGGCCGGCCGGCCCTAGTGGTGCCCAAGGAGAGGAGAAATCCTCCTTCTAGTGAGAGTAGGATTCATCCTTTCCTAGTCCTACTACGAAGGGGGAAAGGGGAAGGAAAGAGAGGGAGAGGGAGAGGGAAAGAGGGGTCGCGCCCCCTCCCCTAGTCCTATTCGGACTCCCCTTGGGGGGAGGCGCCACCTCCTGGTCTGCTGCCCTCTCTCTCCCCTAAGGCCCACTAAGGCCTAATACTTTCCTGGGGGGTTTCGGTAACCCCTCCGGCACTCCGGTTTTCTCCGAAATCACCCGGAACACTTCCGGTGTCCGAATATAGCCGTCCAATATATCAATCTTTATGTCTCGACCATTTCGATACTCCTCATCATGTCCTTCATCACATCCGGGACTCCGAACTATCTTCGCTACATCAAAACACATAAACTCGTAACATCGATCGTCGCCGAATGTTAAGCGTGCGGACCCTACGGGTTCGAGAACTATGTAGACATGACCGAGACATGTCTCCGGTCAATAACCAATAGCGGAACCAGGATGCTCATATTGGCTCCTACATATTCTACGAGTACCTTTATCGGTCAAACCGCATAACATCATACGTTGTTCCCTTTGTCATCGGTATGTTACTTGCCCGGGATTCGATTGTCGGTATCTCAATACCTAGTTCAATCTCGTTACCGGCAAGACTCTTTACTCGTTCTGTAATGCATCATCCCGCAACTAACTCATTAGTCACATTGCTTGCAAGGCTTCTAGTGATGTGCATTACCGAGAGGGCCCGGAGATACCTCTCCGACAATCGGAGTGACAAATCCTAATCTCGACCTATGCCAACTCAACAAGTACCATCGGAGACACCTCTAGAGCATATTTATGATCACCCAGTTACGTTGTGACGTTTGGTAGCACACAAAGTGTTCCTCCGGTATTCGGGAGTTGCATAATCTCATAGTCATAGGAACATGTATAAGTCATGAAGAAAGCAATAACAATATACTAAACGATCAAATGCTAAGCTAACGGAATGGGTCAAGTCAATCACATCATTCTCTAATGATGTGAGAGAATGATGTGATCCCGTTAATCAAATGACAGCTCATGTCCATGGTTAGGAAACATAACCATCATTTATTCAATGAGCTAGTCAAGTAGAGGCATACTAGTGACCCTCTGTTTCTCTATGTATTCACACATGTACTAAGTTTCCGGTTAGTACAATTCTAGCATGAATAATAAACATTTATCATGATATAAGGAAATATAAAAAACTTTATTATTGCTTCTAGGACATATTTCCTTCAGTCTCCCCCTTGCACTAGAGTCAATAATCTAGATTACACAATAATGATTCTAACACCCATGGAGTCTTGGTGCTGATCATGTTTTGCTCGTGAGAGAGGCTCAGTCAACGGGTCTGCAACATTCAGATCCGTATGTATCTTACAAATCTCTATGTCTCCCTCTTTGACTTGATCGTGGATGGAATTGAAGCGTCTCTTGATGTGCTTGGTTCTCTTGTGAAATCTGGATTCCTTTGCCAAGGCCCACCTGTATTTTCACAAAAGATGTTCATTGGACCCGATGCACTAGGTATGACACCTAGATAGTATATGAACTCCTTCATCCAGACTCCTTCATTTGCTGCTTCCGAAGCAGCTATGTATTCTGCTTCACACGGAGATCCCGCCACGACGCTCTGCTTGGAACTTCACCAACTGACAGCTCCACCATTTAATAAAAACACGTATCCGGTTTGTCACTTAGAGTCATCTGGATCAGTGTCAAAACTTGCATCGACGTAACCGTTTATGACGAGCTCTTTGTCACCTCCATATAGTAGAAACATATCCTTAGTCCTTTTCAGGTATTTCAGGATATTCTTGACCGCTGTCCAGTGATCCACTCCTAGATTACTTTGGTACCTCCCTGCTAAACTAATAGCAAGGCACACATCAGGTCTGGTACACAACATTGTATACATGGTAGAGCCTATGGCCGAAGCATAGGGAACACCTTTCATTTTCTCTTTATCTTCTGCATTGGTCGGGCATTGAGTCTGGCTCAACTTCACACCTTGTAACACAGGCAAGAACCCTTTCTTTGCTTGATCCATTTTGAACTTCTTCAAAACTTTATCAAGGTATGTGCTCTATCAAAGTCCAATTAAGCGTCTTGATCTATCTCTATAGATCTTGATGCCTAATATATAAGCAGCTTCACCGAGGTCTTTCATTGAAAAACTTTTATTCAAGTATCCTTTTATGCTATCTAGAAATTCTTTATCATTTCCAATGAACAATATGTCATCCACATATAATATTAGAAATGCTACAGAGCTCCCACTCACTTTCTTATAAATACAAGCTTCTCCAAAAGTCTGTATAAAACCATATGCTTTGATCACACTATCAAAACGTTTATTCCAACTCCGAGATGCTTGCACAAGTCCATAAATGGATCGCTGGAGTTTGCACACTTTGTCAGCATCCTTTGGATTGATAAAACCTTCAGGTTGCATCATATACAACTCTTCTTCCAGAAATCCATTCAGGAATGCAGTCTTTACATCCATTTGCCAAATTTCATAATCATAAAATGCAGCAATTGCTAACATAATTCGGACGGACTTAAGCATCGCTACGGGTGAGAAAGTCTCATCGTAGTCAACTCCTTGAACTTGTCGAAAACCTTTTGCAACAAGTCAAGCTTTGTAGACAGTAACATTACCGTCAGTGTCTGTCTTATTCTTGAAGATCCATTTATTCTCGATGGCTTGCCGATCATCAGGCAAGTCAACCAAAGTCCACACTTTGTTCTCATACATGGATCCCATCTCAGATTTCATGGCCTCAAGCCATTTTGCGGAATATGGGCTCATCATCGCTTCCTCATAGTTTGTAGGTTCGTCATGGTTAAGTAACATGACCTCTAGAACAGGATTACCGTACCACTCTGGTGCGGATCTTACTCTGGATGACCTATGAGGTTCAGTAGTAACTTGATCTGAAGTTACATGATCATCATCATTAGCTTCCTCACTAATTGGTGTAGGAGTCACGGGAACAGGTTTCTGTGATGAACTACTTTCCAGTAAGGGAACATGTATAGTTACCTCATCAAGTTCTACTTTCCTTCCACTCACTTCTTTCGAGAGAAACTCCTTCTCTAGAAAGGATCCAGTCTTAGCAACGAATATCTTGCCTTCGGATCTGTGATAGAAGGTGTACCCAACAGTCTCTTTTGGGTATCCTATGAAGACACATTTCTCCGATTTGGGTTCGAGCTTATCAGGTTGAAGTTTCTTCACATAAGCATCGCAACCCCAAACTTTAAGAAACGACAACTTTGGTTTCTTGCCAAACCATAGTTCATAAGGAGTTGTCTCAACGGATTTCAATGATGCCCTATTTAACGTAAACGGAGCCGTCTCTAAATCATAACCCCAAAACGACAGCGGTAAATCAGTAAGAGACATCATAGATCGCACCATATCTAGTAAAGTACGATTACGACGTCCGGACACACCATTACGCTGTGGTGTTCCAGGTGGCGTGAGTTGTGAAACTATTCCACATTGTTTCAAATGAAGACCAAACTCGTAACTCAAATATTCTCCTCCACGATTAGATTGTAGAAACTTTATTTTCTTGTTACGATGATTTTCCACTTCACTCTGAAATTCTTTGAACTTTTCAAATGTTTCACACTTATGTTTCATTAAGTAGATATACCCATATTTGCTCAAATCATCTGTGAAGGTGAGAAAATAACGACACCCGCCGCGATCCTCAACAATCATTGGACCACATACATCAGTATGTATGATTTCCAACAAATCTGTTGCTCGCTCCATTGTTCCGGAGAACAGAGTTTTAGTCATCTTGCCCATTAGGCATGGTTCGCAAGTACCAAGTGATTCATAATCAAGTGATTCCAAAAGTCCATCGGAATGGAGTTTCTTCATGCTCTTTACACTAATATGACCCAAACGGCAGTGCCACAAATAAGTTGCACTATCATTATCAACTCTGCATCTTTTGGCTTCAATATTATGAATATGTGTATCACTACTATCGAGATTTAATATAAACATACCACTCTTCAAGGGTGCATGACCATAAAATATATTACTCATATAAATAGAACAACCATTATTCTCTGATTTAAATGAATAACCGTCTCACATCAAACAAGATCCAGATATAATGTTCATGCTCAACGCTGGCACCAAATAACAATTATTCAGGTCTAAAACTAATCCCGAGGGTAGATGTAGAGGTAGCATGCCAACTGCGATCACATCGACTTTGGAACCATTTCCCACGCGCATCATCACCTCGTCCTTAGCTAATCTTCGCTTAATCCGTAGTCCTTGTTTCGAGTTGCAAATATTATCAACAGAACCAGTATCAAATACCCAGGAACTACTCCGAGCATTAGTAAGGTACACATCAATAACATGTAAATCACATATACCTTTGTTCACCTTGCCGTCCTTCTTATCCGCCAAATACATGGGGCAGTTCCGCTTCTAGTGACCAGTCCCTTTGCAGTAGAAGCACTCAGTATCAGTCTCCACTTGAGCAGCAACTTGTTTGCTGTTCTTCTTGAAGTCCCCCTTCTTCCCTTTACCCTTTTTCTTGAAACTGGTGGTCCTGTTCACCATCAACACTTGATGCTCCTTCTTGATTTTTACTTCCGCAGCCTTTAGCATTGCGAAGAGCTCGGGAATTGTCTTATCCATCCCTTGCATGTTATAGTTCATCATGAAGCTTTTGTTGTTTGGTGGCAGTGATTAAAGAATTCTGTCAATGACACTATGATGACCCACAAGTATAGGGGATCTATCATAGTCTTTTCTATAAGTAAGCGTGTCGAACCCAACGAGGAGCAGAAGGAAATGATAAGAGGTTTTCAGCAAGGTATTCTCTGCAAGCACTGAAATTATAGGTAACAGATAGTTTTGTGATAAGATAATTGGTAACGAGCAACAAGTAACAAAAGTAAATAAAGTGCAGCAAGGTGGCCCAATCCTTTTTGTAGCAAAGAACAAGCCTAGACAAATTCTTATATAGAGAAAAGCGCTCCCGAGGACACATGGGAATATCGTCAAGCTAGTTTTCATCACGTTCATATGATTCGCGCTCGGTACTTTGATAATTTGGTATGTGGGTGGACTGGTGCTTGGGTACTGCCCTTACTTGGACAAGCATCCCACTTATGATTAACCTCTATTGCAAGCATCCGCAACTACAACAAAAGTATTAAGATAAACCTAACCATAGCATGAAACATATGGATCCAAATCAGCCCCTTACGAAGCAACGCATAAACTAGGGTTTAAGCTTCTGTCACTCTAGCAACCCATCATCTACTTATTACTTCCCAATGCCTTCCTCTAGGCCCAAATAATGGTGAAGTGTCATGTAGTCGACGTTCACATAACACCACTAGAGGAGAGACAACATACATCTCATCAAAATATCGAACGAATAGCAAATTCACATGACTACTAATAGCAAGACTTCTCCCATGTCCTCAGGAACAAACGTAACTACTCACAAAGCATATTCATGTTCATAATCAAAGGGGTATTAATATGCATATAGGATCTGAACGTATGATCTTCCACCAATTAAACCAACTAGCATCAACTACAAGGAGTAATTAACACTACTAGCAACCCACAGGTACCAATCCCAGACTTGGAGACAAGAATTGGATACAAGAGATGAACTAGGGTTTGGAGAGGAGATGGAGCTGGTGAAGATGTTGATGGAAATTGCCCTCTCCCAATGAGAGGAGCGTTGGTGATGACGATGGTGATGATTTCCCCCTCCCGGAGGGAAGTTTCCCCGGCAGAACAGCTCCGCCAGAGCCCTAGATTGGTTCCGCCAAGGTTCCGCCTCGTGGCGGCGGAGTCTCGTCCGGAAAGATGGCTTATCATTTTTTTCTCATCGAAACACTCCATATAGCAGAAGATGGGCATCGGAGGGCCACCTGGGGGGCCACGAGGTAGGGGGGCCCACCCAGGGGGGTAGGCCCACCCCCTCGTGGGCAGGGTGTGGCCCCCTGGTGAACTTCTTGCGCTCGGTATTTTTTATATATTCTGAAATTGACTTTCGTAGAGTTTCAGGACTTTCATAGCTGTGCAGAATGGGTCTCTAATATTTGCTCCTTTTCCAGCCCAGAATTCCAGTTGCCGGCATTCTCCCTCTTTATGTAAACCTTGTAAAATAGGAGAGAATAGGCATAAGTATTGTGACATAATGTGTAATAATAGCCCATAATGCAATGAATATCGATATAAAAGTATGATGCAAAATGGACGTATCAACTCCCCCAAGCTTAGACCTCGCTTGTCCTCAGGCGAAAGCTGAAATCGAAAAATATGTCCACATGTTTAGAGATAGAGGTGTTGATAATAATAAAATACGGACGTGAGGGCATCATGATCATTCTTAGAACATCAACTTATATAATTTTTGTCATATGATCTCTTATGCTAGAGTAATAATTAAATCACAATTTCAAGTATGAATCATAAACTTCATTGAAAACTAACAAACTATAATCTCACTCATTGGAGCAATTGCAATTTATCATAACATAGGAAAGAGTCAATATATAAGAGCTTTTCAGCAAGTCCACATACTCAACTATCATATAGTCTTTCACAATTGCTAACACCCACGCAATACTTATGGGTATGGAGTTTTAATCGGGCACAGAGAAAGATAGGGGCTTATAGTTTTGCCTCCCAACGTTTTACCTCAAGGGTAATGTCAACAATAATAGTTCATGAAAACTCACATCCAATTAGCCATATATACCAGGATCTTTCCAACATGTTGTGCTTGCCAAAAGATAAAATGTAAAGAGGAAGGGTGAAGATCACCATGACTCTTATGCAAGGTAGGAGATAAAAGTAAAAGATAGGCCCCTCGCAGAGGGAAGCAGAGGTTGTCATGCGCTTTTATGGTTGGATGCACAAAATCTTAATGCAAAAGAACGTCACTTTATATTGCCACTTGTGATATGGACCTTTATTATGCAGTCTGTCGCTTTTATTTCTTCCATATCACACGATCGTATAAAGCTTATTTTCTCCCACACTAATAAGTCATACATATTTAGAGAGCAATTTTTATTGTTTGCACCGATGACAACTTGTTGGAAATATGCCCTAGAGGCAATAATAAATTGGTTATTATTATATTTCCTTGTTCATGATAATCGTTTATTATCCATGCTAGAATTGTATTGATAGGAAACTCAGATACATGTGTGGATACATAGACAACACCATGTCCCTAGTAAGCCTCTAGTTGACTAGCTCGTTGATCAATAGATGGTTACGGTTTCCTGACCATGGACATTGGATGTCGTTGATAATGGGATCACATCATTAGGAGAATGATGTGATGGACAAGACCCAATCCTAAGCCTAGCACAAAGATCGTGTAGTTCGTATGCTAAAGCTTTTCTAATGTCAAGTATCATTTCCTTAGACCATGAGATTGTGCAACTCCCGGATACCGTAGGAGTGCTTTGGGTGTGCCAAACATCACAACGTAACTGGGTGGATATAAAGGTACACTACAGGTATCTCCGAAAGTATCTGTTGGGTTGGCACGAATCGAGACTGGGATTTGTCACTCCGTGTAACGGAGAGGTATCTCTGGGCCCACTCGGTAGGACAACATCATAATGTGCACAATGTGACCAAGGAGTTGATCACGGGATGATGTGTTACGGAACAAGTAAAGAGACTTGCCGGTAACAAGATTGAACAAGGTATCGGGATACCGACGATCAAATCTCGGGCAAGTATCGTACCGCTAGACAAAGGGATTTGTATACGGGATTGATTGAATCCTTGACATCGTGGTTCATCCGATGAGATCATCGTGGAACATGTGGGAGCCAACATGGGTATCCAGATCCCGCTATTGGTTATTGGCCGGAGAATTGTCTCGGTCATGTCTGCATGGTTCCCGAACCCGTAGGGTCTACACACTTAAGGTTTGATGACGCTAGGGTTATAGGGAATAGATATACGTGGTTACTGAATGTTTTTTGGAGTCCCGGATGAGATCCCGGATGTCACGAGGATTTTCGGAATGGTCCGGAGGTAAAGATTTATATATGGGAAGTCCTATTTTGGTCGCCGGAAAAGTTTTGGGTTTTATCGGTAATGTACCGGGACCACCAGGAGGGTCCCGGTGGTCCACCAAGTGGGGCCACCAGCCCCGGAGGGCTGCATGGGCCAAGTGTGGGAGGGGACCAGCCCCAGGTGGGCTGGTGCGCCCCCCCCACAAGGGCCCAAGGCGCCTAGGGTTTGGGGAGGGGGCGCCTCCACCTAGCTTGGGGGGCAAGTTTCCCCTCTTCCCCCCCCCTTGGCCGCCACCCTAGATGGGTTTGGGGCTACCGCACCCCTTGGGGTGGAAACCCTAAAGGGGGCGCACCCCCTCCCTCTCCCCTATATATACTTGAGGACTTTGGGGCTGCCAACAGATGAGTTTTGACCTCTCCATGGCGCAGCCCTGCCTCTCTCCCTCCTCCTCTCCCGCGGTGCTTGGCGAAGCCCTGCAGGATTCCCGCGCTCCTCCACCACCACCATGCCATCGTGCTGCTGCTGGACGGAGTCTTCCCCAACCTATCCTTCTCCCCTTGCTGCATCAAGGTGTAGGAGACGTCACCAGGCTGTACGTGTGTTGAACACGGAGGTGTCGTCCGTTCGGCACTAGGATCATCGGTGATTTGGATCACGACGAGTACGACTCCATCAACCCCGTTCACTTGAACGCTTCCGCTTAGCGATATACAAGGGTATGTAGATGCACTCTCCTTCCCCTCGTTGCTAGATTACTCCATAGATTGATCTTGGTGATGCGTAGAAAATTTTGAATTTCTGCTACGTTCCCCAACAGTGGCATCATGAGCTAGGTCTATGCGTAGTTTCTATGAACGAGTAGAACACAAGTTGTTGTGGGCGTCGATTTTGTCAATTTGCTTGCCGTTACTAGTCTTATCTTGATTCGGCGGCATCGTGGGATGAAGCGGCCCGGACCGACCTTACACATACTCTTACGTGAGACTGGTTCCACTGACTGACATGCACTAGTTGCATAAGGTGGCTAGCGGGTGTCTGTCTCTCCCACTTTAGTCGGATCGGATTCGATGAAAAGGGTCCTTATGAAGGGTAAATAGAAATTGGCATATCACATTGTGGTTTTGGCGTAGGTAAGAAACGTTCTTGCTAGAAACCTATAGCAGCCACGTAAAAAACTTGCAACAACAATTAGAGGACGTCTAACTTGTTTTTGCAGCATATGCCTTGTGATGTGATATGGCCAAAAGGATGTGATGAATGATATATGTGATGTATGAGATTGATCATGTCCTTGTAATAGGAATCACGACATGCATGTCGATGAGTATGACAACCGGCAGGAGCCATAAGAGTTGTCTTTATTTATTTATGACCTGCGTGTCAACATAAACGTCATGTAATTACTTTACTTTATTGCTAAAGCATTAGCCATAGTAGTAGAAGTAATAGATGACGAGACAACTTCAAGAAGACACGATGATGGAGATCATGATGATGGAGATCATGGTGTCATGCCGGTGACAACGATGATCATGGAGCCCCGAAGATGAAGATTGAGAGGAGCAAAATGATATTGGCCATATCATGTCACTATTTGATTGCATGTGATGTTTATCATGTTTTACATCTTATTTGCTTAGAATGACAGTAGCTTAAATAAGATGATCCCTCACTAAAATTTCAAGAAAGTTGTTCCCCCTAACCGTGCACCGTTGCGAAGGTTCGTTGTTTCGAAGCACCACGTGATGATCGGGTGTGATAGATTCTAACGTTCGAATACAATGGGTGTAAGCCAGATTTACACAGCAAAAACACTTAGGTTGACTTGACGAGCCTACCATGTACAGACATGGCTTCGGAACACGAAAGACCGAAAGGTCGAGCATGAGTCGTATAGAAGATACGATCAACATGAAGATGTTCACCGATGTTGACTAGTCCGTCTCACGTGATGATCGGACACGGCCTAGTGGACTCGGATCATGTTTCACTTAGATGACTAGAGGGATGTCTATCTGAGTGGGAGTTCATTAGATGAACTCAATTGTCATGAACATAGTCTAAATTGTCTTTGCAAATATGTTGTAGATAAATGGCTCACGTTGTAGCTCCCTGTTTCAATACATTCCTAGAGAAAGACCAAGTTGAAAGATATTGTAAGCAATGATGCGGACTAGGTCCGTAGTCCGAGGAGTGTCCTCACTGCTACATAGAAGGCTTACGTCTTTGATGCACTGCTCGATGTGCAAAACCCCACAACGTCGTCTGTGGATGTTGTGAACACCTGACAGACACATCCTGATGACTACTTGATAGTTTAGTGCACCATACTTTATGGCTTAGAATCGGGATTCCAATGACGTTTTGAACGCCATAGAACATATGAGATGTTCCAAGAGCTCAATTGGGATTTCAGGCTCATGCCCGTGTTGAGAGGTGTGAGACCTCTGACAAGTTCTTTAGCCAACAAGATGGAGGAGAATAGCTCAGCTAGTGAGCATGTGCTCAGAATGTCTGGGTGCTACAATCACTTAAATCAAGTGGGAGTTAAACTTCCAGATAAGATAGTGATTGATAGAGTTCTCTAGCCACTATCACTAAGCTACTAGATCTTCGTGATGAACTATGACATGCAAGGGATGGAGTTGATCCCGGAGCTATTCGCGGTGCTTAAGACCGCAAACGGTAGAAATCAAGAAGGAGCATCAAGTGTTGATGGTTTAACAAGACCACTAGTTTCAAGAAGGGCAAGGGCTAGAAGGGAAACTTCATGGATGGCAAACCAGTTGCCGCTCCAGTGAAGGAACCCAAGGTTGAACCCAAACCCGAGACTAAGTGCTTCTATTGTAAGGGGAACGGTCACTGGTAGCGGAATTACCCCAAATGCATGGTAGAAAAGAAGGCTGGCAACTTCAACAAAGTATATACGTGTTATTAATGTGTACCTCACTAGTACTCCTGGTAGTACCTGGGTATTGGATACCGGTTCAGTTTCTATTATTGGTGACTTGAAGCAAAAGCTACAGACTAAACGGAGACTGGCTAAGGGCGAGGTGACGATGTGTGTTGGAAGTGTTTCCAAAGTTGATGAGATCACCATCGCACGCTCCATCTGCCTTCGGGATTGGTATTGAACCTAGATAAATGTTATCAGGTGTCTACGTTGAGCATGAATATGATTAGATCATGTTCATTGCAATACGGTCATTCATTTAAGTTAGAGAATAATGGTTATTCTGTTTTACATGAATGATACCTTTCATGGTCATGCACCCTATGTGAATGGTTCATTGAATCTCGGTCGTGGTAATACACATGTTCACGCCAAAAGATGTAGAGTTAATAATGATAGTACCACTTTCTCGTGGCACTGCCGCTTAAGTCATATTGGCGTAAGATGCATGAAGAAACTCCATGTCGATGGATGTTTGGAGTCACTTGATTTTGAATCGCTTGACACATGCGAGCCATGCCTCATGGGCAGGATGACTAAGACCCCGTTTTCAGGTACAATGAAACGGGCAAGTGACTTGTTGGAGATCATGCATGCTGATGCGTGTGATCCAATGAGAATTGAAGCGTGCGGTGGATATCGCTATTTTCTCATCTTCACTGACGATTTGAGTAGATATAGGTATATTTACTTAATGAAGCACAAGTCTGAAACGTTTGAAGAGTTCAAGCGATTTCAGAGTGAAGTTAATAATCATCATAACAAAGAAGATCATATTCCTACGATCTGATCAAAAGGGGATTTTCTGAGTTATGAGTTTGGCAATCACTTAAGACATATGTGGAATTGTTTCGCAGTTGAAGCCACCTGAACACCACAAGGTAATGGTGTGTCCGGACGTCGTAATCAAACCTTATGAGATATGGTGCGATCTATGATGTTTCTTACCAATCTACCGTTCTCATTTTGATGTTATGCGTTAGAGACAGCTGCATTCACTTTAGATAGGACACCATCTTAGTCCGTTGAGATGACGTCGTATGAACATTGGTTTGGCAAGAAACCAAAGTTGTTGTTTATTAATGTTTGGGGCTGCGATGCTTAAGGCTTCAGCCGGAGAAGCTCGAACCCAAAGCGGACAAACACATCTTCATAGGATACCCAAAGGTGACAGTAGGGTATACCTTCTATCTCAGATCCGAGGGCAAATTGTTTGGCACTAAGAACGGGTCCTTTCTCGAGAAGGAGTTTCTCTCGAAAGAATTGGGTGGGAGGAAGATAGAACTTGATGAGGTTGTCGAACCTTTACTTCAACCAGAGAGTGATGCAACACAGAAAGATGTTTTCTGTGGAGCCTACGTCTGTTGAAGAGGAAGTTAATGATAGTGATCATGAAGCTTCGGATCAAGTTGCTATCGAACCTCGTAGGTCGACAAGGATATGTACTACACCTGAGTGGTACGGTAATCTTGTCTTAGATATCATGTTGTTAGAAAACAATGAACCTATGAGCTATGGAGAAGCGATGGTGGGCCCGTATTCCGATAAATGGTTAGAAGCCATGAAATCCGAGACAGGATCCATGTATCAGAACAAAGAATGGACTTTGGTGGACTTGCCCGATGATCGGCAAGCCATTGAGATAAATGGGTCTTTAAGAAGAAGACGGACGTGGGCGGTAATGTTACCGTCTATGAAGCTCGACTTGTGGGAAAGAGTCTTTTCACAAGTTCAAGGAGTGGACTACGATGAGAATTTCTCACCCGTAGCGATGCTTAAGTCCGTCGGAATCATGTTAGCATTAGCTGTATTTTTCGATTATGAAATCTTACAGATGGATGTCAAAACAAGTTTTCTTACCAAGTTTTCGTAAGAAAAGTTGTATGTGATACAATAAAAGGTTTTTTCGATCCTAAGGATGCTAAAAGGTATGCTGGCTCCAGCAATCCTTCTATGGACTAGAACAAGCATCTCAGAATCGGAATATATGTTTTGATGAAGTGATCAAAGCTTTTAGGTTTATACAATGTTTGCTAGAAACTTGTATTTACAAGAAAGTGAGTGGGAGCACTACAATATTTCTGATAAGTATATGTGGATGACATATTGTTGATCTGAAATAATGTAGAATTTCTGGAAAGCATAAACGGTTGTTTGAAGAGTGATTTTCAAAGGAAGACCTGGATAAAGCTGCTTACATATTGGGCATCAAGATCTATAGAGATACATCAAGACGCCTGATGATACTTTCAAAGAACGCACACCTTGACATGTTTTTGAAGGAGTTCAAAATAGATCAGTCAAACAAAGGGTTCTTACCTGAGTTGTAAGGTGTGAAGTTGAGTAAGACTCAAAGATTGACCACGGCAGAAGAAAAAGGAAGGACGAAGGTTGTCCCCTATGCTTTTGTCATAGGCTCTATACGGTATGCCATGTTGAGTACCGCACCTGATGTGTGCCTTGCCACATTTCTGGCAAGAGGGTACAAAGGTGATCTAGGAGTAGATCACCAGATAGCGGTCAAAATTATCCTTAGAGGAATAAGGAAATGTTTCTCGGTTATGGAGGTGATAAAGAGTTCGACGTAAAGAGTTACGTCGATGCAAGCTTAACACCTATCCGGATAGATCTGAGTAGAGATACCGGATACGTATAATGGAGCAACAATTTGGAATAGCTCCAAGTGGAATGTGGTAGCAGCATCTATGATATGACATAAAGTTTTGTGAAATACATAGGGATCTGAATATGGCAAGACCCGTTGACTACAACCTCTCTCACAAGCATAACATGATCAAACCCAGAACTCTTTGAGTGTTTATCACATAGTGATGTGAACTAGATCATTGAGTCTAGTAGACTCTTGGATGTTGGTCTCATGGCGATGTGACCTGTGAGTGTTAATCACATGGCGATGTGAACTAGATTATTGACTCTAGTGCAAGTGGGAGACTGTTGGAAATATGCCCTAGAGGCAATAATAAATTGGTTATTATTATATTTCCTTGTTCATGATAATCGTTTATTATCCATGCTAGAATTGTATTGATAGGGAACTCAGATACATGTGTGGATACATAGACAACACCATGTCCCTAGTAAGCCTCTAGTTGACTAGCTCGTTGATCAATAGATGGTTACGGTTTCCTGACCATGGACATTGGATGTCGTTGATAACGGGATCACATCATTAGGAGAATGATGTGATGGACAAGACCCAATCCTAAGCCTAGCACAAAGATCGTGTGGTTCGTATGCTAAAGCTTTTCTAATGTCAAGTATCATTTCCTTAGACCATGAGATTGTGCAACTCTCGGATACCGTAGGAGTGTTTTGGGTGTGCCAAATGTCACAACGTAACTGGGTGGCTATAAAGGTACACTACAGGTATCTCCGAAAGTATCTGTTGGGTTGGCACGAATCGAGACTGGGATTTGTCACTCCGTGTAACGGAGAGGTATCTCTGGGCCCACTCGGTAGGACATCATCATAATGTGCACAATGTGACCAAGGAGTTGATCACGGGATGATGTGTTACGGAACGAGTAAAGAGACTTACCGGTAACGAGATTGAACAAGGTATCGGGATATCGACGATCGAATCTCGGGCAAGTATCGTACCGCTAGACAAAGGGAATTGTATACGGGATTGATTGAATACTTGACATCATGGTTCATCCGATGAGATCATCGTGGAACATGTGGGAGCCAACATGGGTATCCAGATCCCGCTGTTGGTTATTGGCCGGAGAATTGTCTCGGTCATGTCTGCATGGTTCCCGAACCCGTAGGGTCTACACACTTAAGGTTCGATGACGCTAGGGTTATAGGGAATAGATATACGTGGTTACTGAATGTTGTTTGGAGTCCCGGATGAGATCCCGGATGTCACGAGGATTTCCGGAATGGTCCGGAGGTAAAGATTTATATATGGGAAGTCCTGTTTTGGTCGCCGGAAAAGTTTCGGGTTTTATCGGTAATGTACCGGGACCACCGGGAGGGTCCCGATGGTCCACCAAGTGGGGCCACCAGCCCCGGAGGGCTGCATGGGCCAAGTGTGGGAGGGGACCAGCCCCAGGTGGGCTGGTGCGCCCCCCCACAAGGGCCCAAGGCGCCTAGGGTTTGGGGAGGGGGCGCCTCCACCTAGCTTGGGGGGCAAGTTTCCCCTCTCCCCCCCCTTGGCCGCCACTCTAGATGGGTTTGGGGCTGCCGCACCCCTTGGGGTGGAAACCCTAAAGGGGGCGCACCCCCTCCCTCTCCCCTATATGTACTTGAGGACTTTGGGGCTGCCAACAGATGAGTTTTGACCTCTCCATGGCGCAGCCCTGCCTCTCTCCCTCCTCCTCTCCCGCGGTGCTTGGCAAAGCCCTGCAGGATTCCCGCGCTCCTCCACCACCACCACGCCGTCGTGCTGCTGCTGGATGGAGTCTTCCCCAACCTCTCCTTCTCCCCTTGCTGGATCAAGGTGTAGGAGACGTCACCGGGCTGTACGTGTGTTGAGCACGGAGGTCCCGTCCGTTCGGTACTAGGATCATCGGTGATTTGGATCACGACGAGTACGACTCCATCAACCCCGTTCACTTGAACGCTTCTGCTTAGCGATCTACAAGGGTATGTAGATGCACTATCCTTCCCCTCGTTGCTAGATTACTCGATAGATTGATCTTGGTGATGCGTAGAAAATTTTGAATTTCTGCTACGTTCCCCAACACAACTTACTTGGAGGATCTTACTCAATCCATAGGTAGGTATGGTGGACTCTCATGGCAAAACTGGTTTAAGGGTGTTTGGAAGCACAAGTAGTATCTCTACTTGGTGCAAAGAATTTGGCTAGACTGAGGGGGAAAAGCAAGCTCAATCATGTTGGATGATCCATGACAATATAATTTATCTCGAATGTAAGAAAACATAACCCATTACGTTGTGTTCCTTGTGTCATATTTTAATGAGTTCTCACAATCATAAAGGATGTCCAAGATAGTATATTTATATGTGAAGACCTCTCTTTCTTTATTACTTCCTATTAATTGCAACGATGACCAAAACTATGTTTGTCAACTCTCAACAACTTTTATTCATCATACTTTTTATATGTGAGCTCAATACTCTCCATAAGATCCATATGATCTCTTTGTTTCTTTTTATTCTTTCTCTTTTCTTTTATTCACTCAAGATCATGGCAAAATAATCAAGCCCTTGACTCAACACTAATCTTTATTATATATAGCTCACGCAATCGATTACATAGAAGGATCATAAAGCAAAACTCACAACTAGATAATACTAAGAACTTTTATTCTACTAGATCAAAATATTATCAAAAGGATCGAACTAAGAAAAGCGGTAAATATAAAAGTGATGGTGATACAATACCGGGGCACTCCCCCAAGCTTGGCAGTTGCCAAGGGGAGTGCCCATACTCATGTGATTATATCTCTCTTTTCGGGGATGGTGATGTGATATTCTTGGCGATGATGCCCCTCAGGATACGATTTTCCTCCTCGAGCTTATTGACTTGCTGCTTGAGGTCCATTATTTCCTTTCAAAGCTTTCCTGTAACGGCCAAAGCTCCCTGCACCCAAGGGTGCTGCATAGCTGCAGCAGAACCAGTGACACCCTTTTTCATATTCTCATAAGAAAGAAATCTAACATTGGAAGGGATAACCGAGTGTGGAATAGCCGAGCTCTGCAGTTCGCCCATTGTGAATCCAGCTCGGAAGCGAGAAGTGACTTCTTGATCCTCCTCCATGGCATCTATTCTCTTCAAATCAACCTCCATCTCTTCCTCCGTTGCTGGCCCAAAGTGGTCAACATTATTGTTTGTCATTGATCTCAGTGCCGGGTGAGACACCCGGCTCTCCCTGACTGACTCTTGCGAAGACGTCTTGCTCTAATCTGCAGCAGCAACAACTCGAAACACAAACAGAGGATAATTGCGTGATATGGGAGTCAAAACCTCCGGGAGATTATATAATGATTTTTTACCGACCAAAATACGTGTCGTGTAAGAAAATGGAGTCCGGAGAGCACACGAGGTGCCCACGAGGTAGGGGGCGCGCCCAGGGGGTAGGGTGCGCCCTCCACCCTCGTGGAGCCCTCGTGTCCTTCCCGGACTGCTTCTTATTTTTCTATTTTTCTAAATATTCCAAAACGGAAGAAAAATGCCATTAGAACTGTTTTGGAGACGGTTTACTTAGCGTATCACATACCTATTCCTTTCTGGAGTCTGAAATGTTCCATAAAGTGTCTCTTATGTATTCCTCCGGGGTTACGATTTCAATAACATTGGTTTCAACATTTATAGGATTACCTAAGATGTACTGTTTAATTCTTTGACCGTTCACCACCTTCGGATTTGTGCCTTCGAAGTTGTTGATTTTTATGGCACCGGAACGATAGACCTGCTCGATAACGTAAGAACCTTCCCATTCAGAGAGAAGTTTTCCTGCAAAAAATCTTAAACGAGAGTTGTATAGCAATACATAGTCACCTTCATTAATCTCACGCTTTTGTATCCTTTTGTCATGCCATGTTTTAACTTTTTCTTTAAATAATTTGGCATTCTCATAGGCTTGGGTTCTCCATTCATCAAGTGACCTAATATCAAATAGCCTCTTCTCACCGGCAAGTTTGAAACCATAATTGAGCTCTTTAATAGCCCAATATGCCTTATGTTCTAGTTCTAGAGGTAAGTGCATGCTTTTCCATAAACCATTTTATACGGAGACATACCCATAGGATTTTTATATGCAGTTCTATAGGCCCATGATGCATCATCAAGTTTCTTGGACCAATTCTTTCTAGATCTATTAACAGTCTTTTGCAAAATTAATTTGAGTTCTCTATTGCTCAATTCTACTTGACCACTAGACTGTGGGTGATAAGGAGATGCAATTCTATGATTAACATCATACTTAGCAAGCATTTTACGGAAAGCACCATGAATAAAATGTGAACCACCATCAGTCATCAAATATCTAGGGACTCCAAACCTTGGAAAAATAACTTCTTTAAGCATTTTAATAGAGGTGTTATGATCAGCACTACTAGTTGGAATAGCTTCTACCCACTTAGTAATGTAATCAACAACAACTAAAATATGTGTATATCCATTAGAGGCAGGAAAAGGTCCCATATAAGCAAAGCCCCAAACATCAAATGGTTCAATAAGAAGTGAATAATTCATAGGCATTTCTTGACGTCTACTAATATTACCAATTCTTTGACATTCATCACAAGACAAGACAAACTTACGGGCGTCCTTGAAGAGAGTAGGCCAATAAAAACCGGATTGCAATACCTTATGTGTAGTTCTATCTCCAGCGTGGTGTTCTCCATAAGCTTTGGAGTGACACTTGCGTAGGATCTGTTCCTGTTCAGGCTCATGTACACAACGTCTAATAACACCATCTACTCCTTCTTTATAAAGATGTGGGTCATCCCAAAAGTAATGTCTCAAATCATAGAAGAACATTTTCTTTTGCTGGTATGTGAAACTAGGTGGTATAAATTTAGCAACAATGTAATTAACATAATCAGCATACCATGGAGCAGTATGAGAAGCATTTATTACATTTAATTGTTCATCAGGAAAGCTATCATTAATAGGTAGTGGGTCATCAAGAACATTCTCTAACCTAGACAAGTTGTCTGCAACGGGGTTCTCAGCTTCCTTTCTATCAACAATATGCAAATCAAATTCTTGTAGTAGGAGAACCCATCTAGTAAGTCTTAGTTTAGCATCTTTATTTTCCATAAGATATTTAATAGCAGCATGATCAGTGTGAATAGTTACTTTAGAATCAACAATATAAGGTCTGAACTTATCACAAGCAAATACAACTGCTAAAAATTCTTTTTCAGTAGTAGCATAATTTCTCTGAGCATTGTCTAGAGTTTTACTAGCATATTGAATAACATTTAATTTCTTATCAACTCTTTACCCTAGAACAACACCTACAGCATAATCACTAGCATCACACATAATTTCAAATGGTAAATTCCAATCAGGTGGCTGAACAATAGGTGCAGAGATTAATGCTTTCTTAAGTATTTCAAATGCTTCTATGCAATCATCATCAAAAACAAATGGTATATCTTTTTGTAATAAATTAGTCAGAGGCAGATAAATTTTTGAGAAGTCCTTAATGAACCTCCTATAAAAACCGATGTGACCAAGGAAAGTTCTTATAACTTTGATGTCCTTCGGACATGGCATCTTTTCAATAGCATCAACCTTGGCTTTATCAACTTCAATACCTCTTTCAGAAACTTTATGCCCCAAGACAATGCTTTCATTAACCATAAAGTGACACTTCTCTCAATTCAAGACAAGATTAGTTTCTTCACATCTCTGCAAAACTCGGTCAAGGTTGCTTAAGCAATCATCAAAAGAGGATCCATAGACGGAAAAATCGTCCATGAAAACCTCACAAATCTTTTCACAAAAGTCAGAGAATATAGCCGTCATGCATCTTTGAAAGGTAGCAGGTGCATTACATAAACAAAAAGGCATACATCTATAAGCAAAAGTACCAAAAGGGCAAGTAAAAGTAGTCTTTGATTGATCATTGGCCGACACAGGTATTTGAGAGAAACCAGAATAACTATCTAGAAAGCAAAAATGTGTATGTTTGGATAATATTTCTAGCATTTGATCGACAAAAGGTAAGGGGTAATGATCTTTTTAGTAGCTTTATTTAATTTGCGGAAATCAATTACCATCCTATAACCTGTAATAATTCTTTGCGGGATCAACTCATCTTTATCATTAGGAACGACGGTAATACCTCCCTTCTTAGGGACATAATGGACAACGGGATAAATTATACCTGCCTCAAGAAGCTTTATTGTTTCCTTTCTTACCACTTCCTTCATATTAGGATTCAGCCATCGTTGATGATCACGAACTGGTTTGGCATCTTCCTCCAAATTTATTTGGTGTTGACACAGAGTGGGACTAATGCCCTTAAGATCATCAAGAGTATATCCAATAGCCGCACGATGCTTCTTCAGAGTTTTAAATAATCTCTCTTCTTCATGCTCTGAAAGGTTAGCACTAATAATAACAGGATATATCTTTTTCTCATCAAGATAAGTAATATTTAAGAGTATCAGGTAACGGTTTGAGCTAAAACACGGGATCACCCTTGGGTGGAGGAGGATCCCCTAGGATTTCAACAAGCAAATTGTGTTTCAGGATGGGTTCCGTTTTAAAGAATACTTCATCTATTTCCCTTCTTTCATTCATAAACATATCATTTTCATGGTCTAGCAAATATTGTTCTAAAGGATCACTAGGAGGTACGGCAATAGAAGCAAGACCAATAATTTCATCTTTACTAGGCAATTCCTCTTCACGGTCTTGTCTATGAAATTTAGAGAAATTAAATTCATGAGACATATCACCTAAACCAATAGTAACAACATCCTTTTTGCAATCTATCTTAGCATTAATTGTGTTCAAGAAGGGTCTACCAAATATAATGGGACAAAAGCTATCTTGTGGGGAACCAAGAACAAGAAAATCAGCAGGATAATTAGTTTTCCCACACAAGACTTCAACATCTCTAACAATTCCAATTGGTGAAATAGTATCTCTATTGGCAAGTTTAATTGTGACATCAATATCTTCTATCTCAGCAGGTGCAATATCATGCATAATTTCTTTGTATAAGTCATGAGGTATAGCACTAGCACTAGCACCCATATCACATAAGCCATGATAACAATGATATCCTGTTTTAACAGAAATAACAGGCATGGCTACCAAAGATCTAGGTTTATCTTTAGCACAAGGTTTAGCAATTCTAGCAGTCTCATCACGGAAATGAATAACATGCCCATCAATATTATCAGACAAGATATCTTTAACAATAGCAATATTAGGTTCAACTTTAATTTGCTCTGGAGGTGTATAAGTTCTAATATTGCTTTTATGAACCACAGTTGAAGCTTTAGCATGATCCTTTATCCTAACAGGGAAAGGTGGTTTCTCAACATAAGAAGTAGGAACAATAGGATCATTATAAGTGATAGTCTTTTCTTCAACTTTAATAGGTGCAGCTACTTTTACTTCTATGGGAGGATGATATTTAAACCACTTCTCCCTAGGGAGATCAACATGAGTAGCAAAAGATTCACAGAAAGAAGCTACTATTTCAGAGTCAAGTCCATATTTAGTGCTAAATTTACGGAAAACATCGGTATCCCTAAAATATTTAACACAATCAAACTTAGGTGTCATACCTGACTCCTTACCTTCGTCGAGGTCCCAATCTTCAGAGTTGCGTTCAATTCTTTCCAATAAATCCCATTTGAATTCAATAGTCTTCATCATAAAAGATCCAGCATAAGAAGTATCGAGCATGGTGCGATTGTTATCAGAAAGTCGAGCATAATTTTTTTGAATAATCAATTCTCTTGAGAGCTCATGATTGGGGCATGAATATAACATTGATTGAAGCCTCCCCCAAGCTTGAGCGATGCTTTCTCCTTCGCGAGGCCAGAAATTATATGTATAATTGCGATCACGATGAACAAGATGCTCATCAGGATAAAACTTCTAATGAAATTCCAATTTCAATATTTTGTAGTTCCATGACCAGTATCATCACATAGCCTATACCATGTCAATGCATCTTCCTTCAAAGATAAAGGGAAGACCTTCTTCTTAATAACATCTCCGGTCACACCTGCAAGCTTAAATAATCCACAAACTTCATCCACATATATTAGGTGCTCATCAGGATGCTTTGTTCCATCTCCTGCAAAAGGATTAGCTAGCAGTTTTTCTATCATACCCGAAGGAATTTCAAAGCAGACATTTTCATTTTCAGTAGGTTTAGTAGGTTGAGGAGCAACTCTTTGCTCTACTGGTCGGGGTGAACATACCCCGAACAAGCCCCTCAGAGGATTATTTTCCATAGTAACAAGTGACAGCAAATTTCAGCACATTATATAAATTTTTCCTTACCAAACTCCACCTACCAAAGGCGCTTCACTCCCAGGCAACGGCGCCAGAAAAGAGTCTTGATGACCCACAAGTATAGGGGATCTATCGTAGTCCTTTTGATAAGTAAGAGTGTCGAACCCAACGAGGAGCAGAAGGAAATGATAAGAGGTTTTCAGCAAGGTATTCTCTGCAAGCACTGAAATTATAGGTAACAAATAGTTTTGTGATAAGATAATTGGTAACGAGCAACAAGTAACAACACCTTGATCACCATCGTCACCGGTGCGACACCTTGATCTCCATCGTAGCATCGTTGTCGTCTCGCCAACTATTGCTTCTACAACTATCACTACCCCTTAGTGATAAAGTAAAGCAATTACATGGCGATTGCATTTCATATAATAAAGCGACAACCATATGGCTCCTGCCAGTTGCCGATAACTCTGTTACAAAACATGATCATCTCATACAATATAATTTAGCATCATGTCTTAACCATATCACATCACAACATGCCCTACAAAAACAAGTTAGACGTCCTCTACTTTGTTGTTGCAAGTTTTACGTGGCTGCTACGGGCTGAGCAAGAACCGTTCTTACCTACACATCAAAAACCACAACCGAAGGAAATATGCCCTAGAGGGAATAATAAAGTTGTTATTTATATTTCCTTATATCATGATAAATGTTTATTATTCATGCTAGAATTGTATTAATCGAAAACTTAGTACATGTGTGAATACGTAGACAAACAGAGTGTCACTAGTTTGCCTCTACTTGACTAGCTCGTTGAATCAATGATGGTTATGTTTCCTAACCGTAGACATGAGTTGTCATTTGATTAACGGGATCACATCATTAGAGAATGATGTGATTGACATGACCCATCCGTTAGCTTAGCATGATGATCGTTTTGTTTGTTGCTATTGCTTTCTTCATGACTTATACATGTTCCTATGACTATGAGATTATGCAACTCCCGACTATCGGAGGAACACTTTGTGTGCTACCAAACATCACAACGTAACTGGGTGATTATAAAGGTGCTCTATAGGTGTCTCCGATGGTACTTGTTTAGTTGGCATAGATCGAGATTAGGATTTGTCACTCCGATTATCGGAGAGGTATCTCTGGGCCGGTAACGAGATTGAACTAGGTATTGAGATACCGACGATCGAATCTCGGGCAAGTAACATACCGATGACAAAGGGAACAACGTATACCGTTATGCAGTTTGACCGATAAAGAACTTCGTAGAATATGTAGGAACCAATGTGAGCATCCAGGTTCCGCTATTGGTTATTGACCGGAGATGAGTCTCGGTCATGTCTACATAGTTATCGAACCCATAGGGTCCGCATGCTTAACGTTCGGTGATAATCGGTATTATGAGTTTATGTGTTTTGATGTACCGAAGGTTGTTCGGAGTCCCGGATGAGATCAGGGACATGACGAGGAGTCTCTAAATGTTCAAGACGTAAAGATCGATATATTGGAAGGCTATATTCGGATATCGAAAAGGTTTTGAGTGGTTCGAGTATTTATCGGAGCATCGGAGAGTTACAGGAATTCGCCGGGGAGTATATGGGCCTTATTGGGGTTTAGGGGAAAGAGAGAGGGGAGGCTGCGCACCCCCCAAGGCCTAGTCCGAATTGGACTAGGGGGAGGGGCGGCGCCCCCTCCTTCCTTCTCTTCTCTTTTCCCTTTCCTTCTCTCCTACTCCTACTAGATGGAAGGGGGGATCCTACTCCCAGTGGGAGTAGGACTGTCGGTGTCAAAACCAGCGGATCTCGGGTAGGGGATCCCGAACTGTGCGTCTAAGGTCGATGGTAACAGGAGACAGGGGACACAATGTTTTACCCAGGTTTGGGCCCTCTTTATGGAGGTAATACCCTATGTCCTGCTTGATTGATCTTGATGAATATGAGTATTACAAGAGTTGATCTACCACGAGATCGTAATGGCTAAACCCTAGAGGCCTAGGTTGTGTGGTTATGATAATGTATCTCTTCCAGACTAAGTCCTCCGGTTTATATAGACACCGGGAGGATCTAGGGTTACACAAGGTCGGTTATAAAGAAAGGAATCTACATATTTAGTCGCCAAGCTTGCCTTCCACGCCATGGAGAGTCCCATCCAAACACGGGTGTAGTCTTTGGTCTTCGTATCTTCACAGCCCATGAGTCCGGCCCATGGCTAACAGGCCGGACGCCCGAGGACCCCTTAGTCCAGGACTCCCTTAGTAGCCCCTGAACCTGGCTTCAATGACTAGGTATCCGGTGCGTAGGCCTGTCTTCGGCATTGCAAGGCGGGTTCCTCCTTCCAAACTCCACAATAGTCTTCGGACGTATCGACGTGTCCGGACCTGTAACACACACCACACACAACCCGAGAGATAATATAATTTTACACGCGTCCAATCTGCTAACAACTTTTCATAACATGACATCACATCTGTCCGGTCAAAATTTCGAACCGTTTTTCATCTGTCGCTCCATGTTTCGAGACATGTTTGCCATTGGCACGTCTTGTCAAAGCAAAGACCGTGTCCCCTTATTATGGGATTCTCATTAAAACGGGCGTGACTAAACCAATCGTGTTGTTTACACAGCCCTTGGGAATAGGCGAGTTTCAAGGCGAGTGGGAAGGCGTTTGACATTAGCGACCTTTATAAGGGGATAAGGATTCGCCCTCACTTTCCGTTGCCTTCTCCTTCCTTTGGCCATCCATTCCTAAGCTCCAGCACCTAAGCCCTAGCTTCCCCCGCTGGAGAGAGCACTCCAACCATGTCCGGATTCGGAGCTGGTGGCATGTGGATGGCCTCCTCTGTTAATAAGAAAGACATCAAGGAGCTCCGAGAGGCCAGATACCTGGCCAAGGAGATCGCTCACTGTCTCCCGGCCGAGGGACAAATCGTCCCTACCCAAGAGCCCCATGAGAGGGTCGTGTTTCTCACACATTTTGTCCGCGGGCTGGGATTCCCTCTCCACCCGTTTGTCCGCGGACTGATGTTTTACTACGAGCTGGACTTTCATGAACTAGCCCCCAACTTTATCCTCAACATCTCAGCATTTATAGTCGTTTCTTCGGCCTATGGCTGAAGACCTTCAATGTAAAGCCGAAGGTCGTGAGAGGCCAACAAGCAGAGTGCGGAGGTGCCTGATACGTCTCCAATGTATCTATAATTTTTGATTGCTCCAAGCTATTATATTTTCTATTTTGGATGTCAATGGGCTCTATTTTACACTTTTATATCATTTTGGGGAAAAACCTACTAATCGGAGGACCGGCCCAAATTGTTGTTTTTTTTGCCTATTTTAGGGTTTCGAAGAAAAAAAGAATATCAAACGGAGTCCAAACGGAATGAAACCTTCGGGAACGCAATTTTCTCAACGAACATGATACATGAGACTTGGAGTGGGCGTCAAGAAACAACGGAGGAAGCCACGAGGCAGGGGGGCACGCCTACCCCCCCGGGCGCGCCCTCCACCCTCGTGGGCCCTCCGTTGCACCACCGACGTACTTATTCCTCCTATATATATCCACGTACCCCCCAAACATCCAGCAGCACCACAAAAACCTAATTCCACCACCGCAACCTTCTATACCCGAGAGATCCCATCTTGGGGCCTTTTCCGGAGCTCCACCGGAGGGGGCATCGATCACGGAGGGCCTCTACATCATCTCCATGGCCTCTCCGGTGATGTGTGAGTAGTTTATTTCAGACCTACGGGTCCATAGTTATTAGCTAGATGGCTTCTTCTCTCTCTTTGGATCTCAATACAAAGTTCTCCTCGATCTTCTTGGAGATCTATTCGATGTAATCTTCTTTTGCGGTGTGTTTGTCGAGATCCGATGAATTGTGGGTTTGTGATCCAGATTACCTATGAACAATATTTGATTCTCCTCTGAATTCTTTTATGTATGATTGGTTTATCTTTGCAAGTCTCTTCGAATTGTCAGTTTGGTTTGGCCTACTAGATTGATCTTTCTTGCAATGGGAGAAGTGCTTAGCTTTGGGTTCAATCTTGCGGTGCTCGATCCCAGTGACCAGAAAGGGAACCGACACATATTGTATTGTTGCCATCAAGGATAAAAAGATGGGGTTTATATCATATTGCATGAGTTTATCCCTCTACATCATGTCATCTTCCTTAAAGCATTACTCTGTTCTTATGCACTTAATACTCTAGATGCATGCTGGATAGCGGTCGATGTGTGGAGTGATAGTAGTAGATGCAGAATCATTTCGGTCTACTTGTATACATGATCATACCTAGATATTCTCATAACTATGCTCAATTCTATCAATTGCTCGACAGTAATTCGTTTACCCACGGTAATACTTATGCTCTTGAGAGAAGCCACTTGTGAAACCTATGGCCCCCGGGTCTATCTTCTATCATATTAATCTTCAAATACTTAGTTATTTCTATTGCTGTTTATTTTACTTTGCATCTTCATTTCTCTTTATCATAAAAATACCAAAAAAATTATCTTAACATATCTATCAGATCCGACTCTCGTAAGTGATCGTGAAGGGATTGACAACCCCTTTATCGCGTTGGTTGTGAGGTTCTTATTTGTTTGTGTAGGTGCGTGGGACTTGAGCATGATCTCCTACTGGATTGATACCTTGATTCTCAAAAACTGAGGGAAATACTTACGCTACTTTAATGCATCACCCTTTCCTCTTCAAGGGAAAACCAACGCAGTGCTCAAGAGGTAGCAAGAAGGATTTCTGGCGTCATTGCCGGGGAGATTCGTGCCAAGTAAAGTCAAGATTTAACTCCCGACAACGAGCCATTTCTGGAGCCATTGCCGGGGAGATTCAAGCACAAGTCAAGACATACACTAGTAGAAAACGGAGCTTTAAAACCGGTTCGTAAGGCCCTCTAGTGCCGGTTCCATAACCGGCACTAATTGAAGGGCACTAAAGGCCCCCCTTTAGTACCGGTTCGGCACGAACCGGCGCTAAAGTGCCATCACGTGGTGTGAGCTCGCGCCCTGGTATGGGGGACCTTTAGTACCGGTTGGTGTTACTAACCGGTACTAAAGGTTTTTTTTTGAAATTTTTGGAAATTTTTTTGATTTTTTTTGATTTTTAATTTTTCTGAATTATTTGGTGATTTAGTCTCTAATCACCTCTCTTAACTGCTCAAGTGTGGATCACTCATTCCAAATCATCTAACTTCCCGACCGGTCACCCATCCCTCTCACTACTCCAGCCTGAGCATGCTTAACTTTCGGGTTCTATTCTCCTTCGTTTCCAAGTCTGCACTTGTTGTTTTCCTGACAATAGTAAGATGTCAATCCTATTAACCCTCAGGAGTTTAGCTTGAGCATGAAGTCACACATTTCACTATTTGAGTTTGAAACTATTATTCTAAAAAACAGTAATTATTTAGTAACACTAATATTTCTTGAATAAGTTTGACCATAGTTTGACCACAGTTTGACCATATTTTGACCAGATTTGACCAAAATTCAAAAAATCGAAATAATTATTTAGTAACACTAATATTCTTGAATAATTATGTAGTAACATTAATACTTCTTGAATAAGTAGTTTGACCAGATTTAACAAAAAAATTAAAAAAACTTAAATTTGACCATATCTTTTTTTCCTTTTGGAATTTGAGGATTCTAAAAAATTGCAAATAGGCCGTAGGCGGTCTCCATCGAATGCGGATTTTCGTGCTGAATTTTTTGATATATTATATGTTTTTTCCCGACATCGTATGCAAAAGTTATAGCCGTTTTACATTTTCCCTACACTTTTTGCAAAACATGTGCAAATTTAAGTTTTCAAATTTTCCTAACGTGTAGATGTAGTAATATAACTACCTCTCGAAGAATTTTATTTTTTGAAGTTTTTATCATTTTCTTTTGATTTTATCAAAACTGAAATGGCGATACACGCGGGGGGGGGGGGTGAGTGTTGAAAATTGCCCTATAGTGCCGGTTTGTGTCTTCAACCGCGACTATAGGTTAAGACTCTGTAGTGCCGGTTGGTGACACAAACCGGTTCTATAGGTTAGACCTTTAGTACCGGTTTGTGTCACAAACCGTCACTAAAGGTGCTCGTGGGGCCCTGGCCTGACGCCAGCCTGCCACCACCCCTTTAGTACCGGTTCGTGGCACAAACCGGTACTAAAGGTTCATTACGAACCAGCACTAATGCATAGCCATTCGAACCGGCACTATTGATCACATTAGTGCCGGTTTTTTTACAAACCGGCACTAATGTGCTTCACGTTTGACCCTTTTTCTACTAGTGATACCTAGTACCCATCACAAACTCTTATCCCTCGCATTACATTATTTGCCGTTTGCCTCTCATTTTCCTCTCCCCCACTTCACCCTTACCGTTTTATTTTCCCTCTCTTTTGCCCTCTCCTTCCATTCGCCTCTTTCTCCTTCCTACCTTCTGGGTGCTCGCTCTTTTTGAAATCTGTTGCCATCATGTCTGAAACTGGGGAGGTTATCGTTGATAAGGATAATAATATGGAAAATTTTGATGCTATTGATGACCCTCTTGAAAATCCTACTATTTTACACACTAAAAAGTTTCGGATTGGTAGCGGTAATTTTATTGGGAAGGGAGTTATCCAAGATTTCTTTACTTGTGCTGGTGCTTTGCCTTCTATGGGAAGTTCTATTCTTCATAGAACTAGTAGTCTTGCGGACACTATCGCCATGCTTGTAGTTGAACTTGAAAGGCAATTTATGCACATGCATCCTTGCATACAAAGAATTTTCCTAGAATTTTCTAATATTGAGCATTCTTCTGTTAAGCGTGCCGCTACTAACTTTTTGGCTCATGAATTCAGACTTATAATAAGAGAAGCCAAAGAAATCTTTGCGCACTATAGGGTCGACGCTGGCCGTCCTCCCATAGAGGCAATCCTCTTTGATCAAGAGGAAATAATGTGTTTTCAATCTCTAAACTATGTTGCTTTTAATGAGAACCTTAGAAAAAAGGTTCCTACCAATGTTCTTGTTGATAGAATTTCTGAACTTAATAATGATTTTGCTATCCAAAATAATGAGCTAGTATATTCTCTCGAGTATAGGCTCACGAATTTTTGTCAAAAGAACACTTATAATAATGAATTGGTTGTGCAATATGAAGGGCCAAAGGAGGAACCTATACCTCCCAAAATTGATCTTGGGGACTTCTGTCCCATTAAATTTAGCCTTTTTTATTGCTTTTGCTTGCCTCAAATAAAACTCGCTGCTGAACGTAGAGAATATTAAATGAGTTTTCGTGATCTATCTTATTATTATGGCAATACCTAGATCTATCTTCCCTTTTATGCCCAGCTAGGGGCGTTAAACGATAGCGCTTGTTGGGAGGCAACCCAATTTTATTTTTATTCCTTGCTTTTTGCTCCTGTTTAGTAATAAATAATTTATCTAGCCTCTATTTTGGTTGTGTTTTTTGTTTTTAATTAGTGTTTGTGCCAAGTAGAACCATTGGGAAGACTTGGGGAAAGTCTTTTTGATCGTGCTGTAAAAAACAGAACTTTAGTGCTCATGAGAATTGCTGCCATATTTATTTGGAAAGTGATATTTAGCTAATTCTTTTTGCAGGTGATTAATAAATAAATTCCTCAAGTCCAGAAATTCATTTTAGAATTTGTGGGGTTCCATAAGTTTGCGTTAGCTATAGATTACTACAGACTGTTCTGTTTTTGACAGATTCTGTTTTTCGTGTGTAGTTTGCTTATTTTGATGAATCTATGACTAGTAAAAGAGTTTATAAACCATAGAGAAGTTGGAATACAGTAGGTTTTAACACCAATATAAATCAAGAATGAGTTCATTACAGTACCTTGAAGTGGTGTTTTGTTTTCTTTCTCTGACGGAGCTCATGAGATTTTCTATTTAAGTTTTGTGTTGTGAAGTTTTCAAGTTTTGGGTAAAGATTTGATGGATTATGGAACAAGGAGTGGCAAGAGCCTAAGCTTGGGGATGCCCACGGCACCCCAAGGTTAAATTCAAGGACACCAAAAAGCCTAAGCTTGGGGATGCCCCGGAAGGCATCCCCTCTTTCGTCTTCGTCTATTGGTAACTTTACTTGGAGCTATATTTTTATTCACCACATGATATGTGTTTTGCTTGGAGCGTCTTGTATGATTTGGGTCTTTGATTTTTAGTTTACTACAATCATTCTTGCTGTACACACCTTTTGAGAGAGACTCACATGATTGGGAATTTATTAGAATACTCTATGTGCTTCACTTATATCTTTTGAGCTATATAGTGTTTGCTCTAGTGCTTCACTTATATCTTTTAGAGCACGGTGGTGGTTTTATTTTATAGAAATAATTGATCTCTCATGCTTCACTTATATTATTTTGAGAGTCCTTTAGAACAACATGGCAATAGTAAAAACTTTCATACAAGTGCATTGAATAGTATGAGAAGTTTGATACTTGATAATTGTTTTGAGATATGGAGATGGTGATATTAGAGTCATGCTAGTTGAGTAGTTGTGGATTTGAGAAATACTTGTGTTAAAGTTTGTGATTCCCGTAGCATGCACGTATGGTGAACTGTTATGTGATGAAGTCGGAGCATGGTTTATTTATTGATTGTCTTTCTTACGAGTGGCGGTCGGGGACGAGTGATGGTCTTTTCCTACCAATATATCCCCTAGGAGCATGCGCGTAATACTTTGTTTCGATAACTAATAGAGTTTTGCAATAAGTATGTGAGTTCTTTATGACTAATGCTGAGTCCATGGATTATGCGCACTCTCACCCTTCCACCATTGCTAGCCTCTCTAGTATCGCGCAACTTTCGCCGGTACCATAAACCCACCATATACCTTCCTCAAAACAGCCACCATACCTACCTATTCTGGCATTTCCATACCCATTACGAGATATATTTCCATGCAACTTTCTATCGTTCCGTTATTATGACATGCTTCATCATTGTCATATTGCTTGCATGATCATGTAGTTGACATCGTATGTGTGGCAAAGCCACCGTTCATAATTTTCATACATGTCACTCATGCATCATTGCACATCCCGGTACACCGCCGGAGGCATTCACATAGAGTCATATTTTGTTCCAAGTATCAAGTTGTAATTTTTGAGTTGTAAGTATATAAAGTGTGATGATCATCATTATTAGAGCATTGTCCCAGTGAGGAAAGGATGATGGAGACTATGATTCCCCCACAAGTCGGGATGAGACTCCGAACGAAAAAAAAGAGGCCAAAAAAAAGAAGGCCCAAAGAAAAAAAATGAGAGAAAAAGAGAGAAGGGACAAAGCTACTATCCTTTTTCCACACTTGTGCTTCAAAGTAGCACCATGATCTTCATGATAGAGAGTCTCCTATGATATCACTTTCATATACTAGTGGGAATTTTCCATTACAGAACTTGGCTTGTATATTCCAATGATGGGCCTCCTCAAATTGCCCTAGGTCTTCATGAGCAAGCAAGTTGGATGCACACCCACTTAGTGTTTTTTGTTGAGCTTTCATACAGTTATAGCTCTAGTGTACCCATTGCATGGTAATCCCTACTCACTCACATCGATATCTATTGATGGGCATCTCCATAGCCCGTTGATACGCCTAGTTGATGTGAGACTATCTTCTCCTTTTTGTCTTCTCCACAACCACCATTCTATTCCACCATATAGTGCTATATCCATGGCTCACGCTCATATATTGCGTGAAGATTGAAAAAGTTTGAGAACATCAAAAGTATGAAACAATTGCTTGTCTTATCATCGGGGTTGTGCATGATTTAAATATTTTGTGTGGTCAAGATAGAGCATAGCCAGACTATATGATTTTGTAGGGATAACTTTCTTTGGCAATGTTATTTTGAGAAGACATGATTGCTTAGTTAGTATGCTTGAAGTATTATTATTTTTATGTCAACTAGCACATATGCCCGTGCGTTGCAACGGGAAAAAGTGATGATTTGTTCAAGCATAATATCTCATAGCATCCTTCTATAAAATGAACATAAAAAATACGATGCAATTTAGCCGTGTTATATTTTATTTGCCGGGCATAATCTTCCATCGATTCCATTTAAGTAAAATTCTTCCTTTAGTTAACATGACGTCCTCACCCTTTTTAGTCAGGAATCAAATTATTCCTTTTCTAATTTAGTAGCCCAACACATTAAAGCCTACAAATCCTTTTTAAATTATGTTATATTTTTTACCTCAAGTCCTTCCTTTAATTAGCTCGCCCTAAACACGAGGGCTGCCACTCATATATTTAGAACGAGTTGGGATTAGTAAATGTGAATGGTGTATAGGTCGTTGGTTGATAGATAAAACATCTAGATAGGAGTTCCTGTGATCAATTCTGACAATATTGATTTATTTTGACCTAATTATTATTCGCGGTCTCTATAAAAGCCCATAAAAGGCCCATCAATGTAGAAGTACCTGGCCCAGATCGCTTAGCGTGCACTCAAACCAAACGAAAAGGATTAAACCAAACCAAGAATACCTATTTCCTTTAATAGTAGGTATAGATATAGATATAGATATAGATAGCACATATGCCCATGTGTTGCAACGGGAAAAATTGATGTTTTGTGCAAGCATAATGTCCCACAGCACCGGATTCACTATGAAGAACATGCTGCAACCTAACATCCTTCTACAAAATGAACATAAAAAAATATGATGCAATTTAGCCATGTTCATACTTTCTTTGCCAGGCATAATCTCTCACCGATTTCATTTAAGTATAATCATTTCTTTAATTACCATGACGTCCTCACTCGTTTTAGTCGGGAGTCAAATCCTTCCTTTTCTAATTTAGCAGCCCCAACACATTGAAACCTACTAATCCTTCCTTTTATCCTACATTTTTACCTCAAGTCCTTCATTTAATTAGCCTCATCTATTTGAATATTCTATTTATGAAGATCACAATCTTTGTTTTAATTATTCCACCAGTTTACCTATAATTCTTTCTTTAATTAGCCACATCCACTTAAATATTTATTTTAAGCCCATAATCCTTCTTTTAATTAGCTTATTCGCTTAATTAGCTCACCCTCAACATGAGGACTGCCACTCATATATTTAGAGTGAGTTGGGATTAGTAAATATGAATGGCGCATAGGTCGTTGGTTGTTATATCGAAGATCCAGACAGGACGTCCTGTATTCAATTTCAACAATGTTGATTTATTTTGACCCAATTATTTTTCGCGGTCTCTATGAAAGCCCATAAAAGGCCCAACAACATATAAGTACCTGGCCCAGGTGGCTTAGCCTATGTATGAGTCAAACGAAAAGGACTAAACCAAACCAAGAATACCTATCCCTTTAATAGTAGGTATAGATATTAACTTTTGTCTTGTATCTTATGGATCTGAACACTCATTCCACAATAAAGAAAAATCACATTGAGAAATATGTTAGAAAGCATTCCACATCAAAAATTCTATTTTTATCATTTACCAACTCGAGGACGAGCGGGAATTAAGCTTGGGGATGCTTGATACGTCTCCAACGTGTCTATAATTTTGGATTGCTCCATGCTATTATATTATCTATTTTGGATGTTAATGGGCTCTATTTTACACTTTTATATCATTTTGGGGACTAACCTACTAATCGTAAGGCCAGCCCAAATTGCTGTTTTTTTGCCTATTTTAGGGTTTCGAAGAAAAGGAATATCAAACGAAGTCCAAACGGAATGAAACCTTCGGGAACATGATTTTCTCAACGAACGTGATCCAGGAGACTTGGAGTGGGCGTCAAGAAACAACGGAGGAAGCCACGCGGAAGGGTGGCGCGCCTACCCCCCTGGGCACGCCCTCCACCCTCGTGGGCCTTTTGTTGCTCCACCGACGTACTTCTTCCTCCTATATATATCCACGTACCCCCAAACATCCAGGAGCACCACGAAAACCTAATTCCACCGCCGCAACCTTCTGTACCCGAGAGATCCCATCTTGGGGCCTTTTCCAGAGCTCCACCGGAGGGGGCATCAATCACGGAGGGCCTCTACATCAACTCCATGGCCTCTCCGGTGATGTGTGAGTAGTTTATTTCAGACCTACGGGTCCATAGCTATTAGCTAGATGGCTTCTTCTCTCTCTTTGGATCTCAATTCAAAGTTCTCCTCGATCTTCTTGGAGATCTATTCGATGTAATCTTCTTTTGCGATGTGTTTGTCGAGATTCGATGAATTGTGGGTTTATGATCCAGATTATCTATGAACAATATTTGATTCTCCTCTGAATTATTTTGATGTATGATTGGTTTATCTTTGCAAGTCTCTTCGAATTATCAGTTTGGTTTGGCCTACTAGATTGATCTTTCTTGCAATGGGAGAAGTGCTTAGATTTGGGTTAAATCTTGCGGTGCTCGATCCCAGTGACCAGAAAGGGAACCGACACGTATTGTATTGTTGCCATCGAGGATAAAAATATGGGGTTTATATCATATTGCATGAGTTTATCCCTCTACATCATGTCATCTTCCTTAAAGCATTACTCTGTTCTTATGAACTTAATACTCTAGATGCATGCTAGATAACGGTCGATGTGTGGAGTAATAGTAGAAGATGTAGAATCGTTTCGGTCTACTTGTCTTGGACGTGATGCCTATATACATGATCATACCTGGATATTCTCATAACTATGCTCAATTCTATCAATTGCTCGACAGTAATTCGTTTACCCACCGTAATACTTATTCTCTTGAGAGAAGCCACTAGTGAAACCTATGGCCCCCGGGTCTATCTTCTATCATATTAATCTTCCAATACTTAGTTATTTCTATTGCCGTTTATTTTACTTTGCATCTTTATTTCTCTTTATCATAAAAATACCAAAAATATTATCTTATCATATCTATCAGATCTCACTCTCGTAAGTGACTGTGAAGGGATTGACAACCCCTTTATCGCGTTGGTTGCGAGGTTCTTATTTGTTTGTGTAGGTGCGTGGGACTTGAGCGTGATCTCCTTCTGGATTGATACCTTGGTTCTCAAAAACTGAGGGAAATACTTACGCTACTTTACTGCATCACCCTTTCCTCTTCAAGGGAAAACCAACGCAGTGCTCAAGAGGTAGCAGTGCCATGGTGGGCAAGATGCCCAACGTCACATGGCCCGAAGGCTCCTTTGTGGAGATGGTGAAGGGGTGGCAGTCGGGGTGGTTCTACATCACCGAGCCGCGTGACACCAACTGGGCGGCGGCCCCCGAATTTTGATCCGGAGCTCCGCTGCGGCTCATCTCCTGGCAAGAGAAGGGCCTAACCTGGGGTTCTTCGAGCGAGCTAACTGGGCTCCAGACGTGCGCCCAGAACATGATAACCAAGAGAATAAAACTTTTCAACGTCATCCAGGTTATGCTCATTCGCCGGATCCTTCCGTGCCAACGCCGGACTTGCTATTTGTGGGAGTTCGATCCGGCCATGCATCAGGCGCTGCTAGAGCTCTTCGGCACGACGCACGGAGACATCTGGAAAGTGCTCTTCAAGGCGGGCGAGACACCACCGCCTACGACCGAGGATCGCGGGCTCAGCTTAAAATGCCAGGCTAATTCGGTAAGTTCTTTCATGTTTTCAAGGTATAGCCTTTACTGACATATTCTGAGAAGGAGTCTAAGCCTTCCTATCAATTTTTAGGCCTGGATCGACATAGCGGGGCAGATTAATTGTCCGGCTCCGCTGCCCGAAGACCAAGAGACCTTGCTTCTGACGAAGATGTTGTTTCTGGTGCCTTATGACGTGCCGGAGAAGAAGGCCAAGAAAATGGCCAAGGGGGCCTGGAGTGGCCTTCGCCGAAAAGGCGCTTCGGACGTGACGTCCGAAGACGGGACTCGTTCTTTGGCCGCCGAAGAGGACGAGGAGGAGGAGGAAGAAAGCGACCGCCCCTAGAGGAGGAATGAAGAAAAGGGGGGCCTCCCCAAATTTGGAGGCGAAGGCCCCAAGAGGGGGAAGGGCTCCCTTGCGGATGACTCCACGTGGGATGTCGATAGCAGTCTGGAGCGGATGCCCCGGACCAAGCCTCGGGCCGCCTCGTAAGTACAAAAAACTTATGGACGTCCAAATGCCTGGTGAGGGAGTCCTGGATTAGGGGGTATGTGGACAGCCGGATAATATTCTTTGGCCAGACTGTTGGACTATGAAGATACAAGATTGAAGACTTCGTCCCGTGTCCGGATGGGACTCTCCTTGGCGTGGAAGGCAAGCTTGGCAATACAGATATGTAGATATCCTTCCTTGTAACCGACTCTATGTAACCCTAGCCCCCTCTGGTGTCTCTATAAACCGGAGGGTTTTAGTCCGTGGGACAACATACTATCATACCATATGATAGCTTCTAGGGTTTAGCCTCTTTGATCTCGTGGTAGATCAACTCTTGTACTACTCATATTATCAAGAACAATCAAGCAGGACGTAGGGTTTTACCTCCATCAAGAGGGCCTGAACCTGGGTAAAACATCGTGTCCCCTGCCTCCTGTTACCATCCGCCTTAGATGCACAGTTTGGGACCCCCTACACGAGATCCGCCGGTTTTGACACCGACATTGGTACTTTCATTGAGAGTTCCTCTGTGTCGTCATCATTAGGCTTGACGACTCCTTCGATCATCGATAGCGATGCAATCCAGGGTGAGACTTTTCTCCCCGGACAGATCTTTGTATTCGGCGGCTTCGCACTGCGGGCCAACTCGCTCGGCCATCTGGAGCAGATCGAGAGTTACGCCCCTAGCCACCAGGTCAGGTTTGGAAGCTTAAATTACACGGCCGACATCCGCGGAGACTTGATCTTCGACGGATTCGAGCCCCTGCCGAGTGCGCCACACGGTCACGATGAGAATGATTTAGCTCTTTCATCGGATAGTGTGCAGGAGACCGCACCGGCAACCGCTCTGACCCTCAATTCGGAGCCAATTGCGCCATCCACGGACGGGAGGATAGACCCTGCCACGGAGGCCGCATTCTCAGCAGCGATCGAGCCGAGTATCGACCATACCCTTCACGAGAGCCGTGACGCCAAATTGCCGGATTCTTCCCCGGCCACGGACTCCGAACCGCCTGCGCCCGTGCCTATCGAATCCGACTGGGTGCCGATCATGGAGTTCACCTCTGCGGATATCTTTCGGCACTCGCCCTTTGGCGACATACTGAACTCATTAAGGTCTCTCTCCCTGTCAGGAGAGTCCTGGCCGAACTATGTTTGGCAGGATTGGGATGCGGATGACGAAGAAATTCGCCGCCCACCCACCACCCACTTAGTAGCCACTGTCGACAATTTGACCGACATGCTCGACTTCGACTCCGAAGACATCGACGGTATGGACGACGATGTGGGAGACGAAGAGGAACCACTGCCCATAGGGCACTGGACAGCCTCCTCATCATATGATATATACATGGTGGACACACCCAAAGAAGGCAATGGCGACGGGACAACGGAGGATGACCCCTCCAAGAAGCAACCCAAGCGCCGACGTCAGCGGCGCCGCTCTAAGTCTCGCGAAAGCAAAAGCGGTGATACCGGCACAGGAGATAATAGCACTCCGGACAATGCCGAAGACGACAACAATCCCCTCCAGCAAGATTTAGAGCAGGAGGATGGAGAAGCCATCCCTCTCGAGAGAGCGGCAGATGGAGAGGCGGAGGATGATAATTACATGCCTCCCTCCGAAGACGAGGCAAGCCTCGACGATGATGAATTTGTCGTGCCGGAGGATCCCGTCGAGCAAGAGCACTTCAAGCGCCGGCTTATAGCCACGGAAAATAGCCTTAAAAAAAGCAACAGCAGCTTCAAGCTGATCAAGATTTGCTAGCTGACAGATGGACTAAAGTCCTTGCGGTCGAGGAATATGAACTCGAACGCCCCTCCAAGAGTTACCCAAAGCGCAGGTTGCTACCCCGACTGGAGGAGGAAGCATTAAAACCTACATCTCCAGCATATGACGCGGCTGATCGGCCACCTCTTGGCCGCGACAGAGAGGCATTTCAGCCAAAAGCTCAGCCCGCACCCCGACGCCACTCAAATAAAAATGACAAGGCACGGGGAAACACGCTAGACCTGCGAGACGTATTGGAGGACAAAGTAAAACACGCAAGATCGATCTACGGATCACGAGGGCGCGCCACTACGCGAGACGATAACCGTCACGCCGGATACAGTAAAAGTAAATCCGGCCGGGCCGAACACAGCGAACAAGACTCATTTGAGCTGCGTCGCGACATAGCCCACTACAGAGGCGCGCACACCCTGATACGTCTCCTCGTATCTACTTTTCCAAACACTTTTGCCCTTGTTTTGGACTCTAACTTGTATGATTTGAATGAAACTAACCCGGACTGGCGCTGTTTTCAGCAGAATTGCCATGGTGTTGTTTTATGTGCAGAAAACAAATATTCTCGGAATGACCTGATACTCCACGGAACATCTTAGAAAAAACAATAAGCTTGGGGAGATTGTTCCTTGGTATGTGACTCCTCCATTGGTCCAATTAGCTTTTTTTCTAGTGCTTTATTCTTTGCAAATTTGTGCTGCATAGGTGACCATATTCTTGAGCTTGCATGTCAAATTTATATGGTTCCAAGTAGTTCTAATGCTTGATATAAGCTCTAGGCACTTGTAGGAGTAGTTGCTATCAGTTTTATTGAAGTTGGTTCACTTTTATTTTGAAGTTACTAAAAATTTCAGAATTTTTTAGAGAAAAACAATATGCTTAGGAAGATGTTCCAAGGTGGTTCCTCTAAGAAGCAAGGACCCATGATTGCTATGCGCGATGCTGACGAGGATCCACCAAGAGACGCTCCAGTACGGCCTTGCGAATGGCCGTCAGAAAATTTTATGGACCGTGCGGGAATTAAAGAAGAATTCAAAGCATATTTGCGCAATGCCGGTCTTGAGGATTTTGAGGCTAACAAATGCCCCCAGTATCATGATCTCACAAGTTCATTTGTGAGGAGGTTTGAGTATTCATCTTCACGTAATTCTCCTTCAGTCATGTTTGATCTCTATGACAAATCTTATACCATGGACTTAGAGGATTTCAGTTCTGCTTGCAAACTTCCATCATGGGGTAGTGTTAGGGATCACCCTAAATCTGAATTTAGAAACTTTCTTGCTAGTATAACTGTGGGGGAATCTAGAGATATAACGCAGGCTACCATAGGGAGCATTCACTTTCCTGCTATACATTATTTTGCTCTCTTCATCGGTAGATGCATAAATGCTAAGGATGAAGCATGTCACATGTGTGTCCCTGATCTTAGCATTCTTAGGAGTGGTGTGTTAGGAGACCAATCTTATCATATGGGAGCCATTGTAGCTCGTAGGTTGCATCATAATAGACATAATGGAGATTTCTTTGGAGGAATTTATGCAACCCGCTTAGCTCATTTTCTTGAAATAGACAATCGTGAGGGTGATATGGAGTTGCCTCCTGCATATTTAGATTATGACTCTATGGCTTCGCACCAGTTTGTCGAGAGGCCTGAATCACCTCTCTTATATCGTTTAATTTTTGATAGACGACGTGTTTTCCATATTACTCTCCCTGCTCCTGCCTTCTTTGATTCACAGACAAAAGGAAGATATGTTATTACCAGAGAGGAGGAAGAAGAGTATGAGAGGAGAGCGGAGGCAGCTCGACTCCATGCTGCAGCTCAGCAGGCGATAATCGCTGCACATCAGTATGATCCCAACTATTCTTCCTCATCACAGTACGACCCCAACAACTATTATTATGGATATCCGCCAGGCCAGTCGTGGACATAGACCAACTTAGGCCAAAAGCCTAAGCTTGGGGAAGTACGTATTTCTCACCGACATTACATTTATGTTCACACATACTCATTGCTAGATGTCGCTGCTCATACTTTTTCACTGTAATACCCATGCTAGTTTATTTTCTTTTTCCTGTTTTCTTCTTGTGTGTTTGTTAAACCTTAAGAAAACCAAAAAATTAGTAGTAGTTTATTTTTCTGCTGTAGTAGTAATAATTAAAAAGAAAACCCAAAAATATTTCCCGTTCTTCTTTTGCTTGTTGGGAGCTTTCCCGTGTAAATAGTTTTATTTCTTTTCTTTTCTTTGGGGGTCAGTAGGAGAAGACCATAATTAAATTGTTGAAGTGGTTCTTATATGCATTATTGTTGATTTAACCCAGAGCCCATATTGCCTTGTCTTCTCCTGTGTATTGAATGCTCGCAGATTCCACCTTAGTCCAATGCACGTACACTCTTATTATTATTCACATCGTTCGGTCGTGCAAGTGAAAGGCAATTATGATGATATATGATGGACTGACTGAAATGAGAAAAGCTGGTATGAACTCGACCTCTTCTTTTGTAAATATGATGAGCCCCTCGTTCTTGATTCAGCTTATTATGAATAAACATGTTTGCAATGACAATTAGAGATCATAGTTGCTTGTGACATGCTTGATTAGCTATGAGTTATAATGATTTACCTTGTATGCCAACATGCTATTGATATGATTATGATGTGGTATGATGGGGTGGTATCCTCTTTTGAATGATTTAAGTGACTTGACTTGGCACATGTTCACGCATGTAGTTGAAACAAAATCAACATAGCCTTCACGATATTTATGTTCATGGTGGATTATATCCTACTCATGCTTGCATCCAATGTTTATTAATTTTAATGCATGAACATGGCTGTTGTCGCTCTCTAGTTGGTCGTTTCCCAGTCTTTTGCTAGCCTTCACTTGTACTAAGCGGGAATACCGCTTGTGCATCCAATCCCTTAAACCCCAAAGTTATTCGAGATGAGTCCACTATACCTTCCTATATGCGGTATCTACCTGCCGTTCCAAGTAAATTTGTATGTGCCAAACTCTAAACCTTCAAATAAACATTCTGTTTTGTATGCTCGAATAGCTCATGTATCAACCAAGGCTGTCCTTATCTTCTGTGTTAGGCGGGTTATTCTCAAGAGGAGTGGACTCCGCTCCTCACTCACGAGAAAATGGCTGGTCACCGGAATGCCCAGTCCCATGCTTTATGCAAACTAAATCAAAATTAATTGCAAACAAAACTCCCCCTGGGACCTGATGTATGTTGGAGGCACTCGTTGTTTCGAGAAAGCCATGGATTGATGCTTGTTGGTGGAGGGGGAGTATAAACTTTACCATTCTGTTTGGGAACCGCCTATAATGTGTTTAGCATGGAAGATATCGCCATCTCTTAGTTGTTACGTTGACAATGAAAGTATACCGCTCAAAATACAATTTATCTCTATTTCAAAACCGAGCTCTGGCACCTCTACAAATCCCTGCTTCCCTCTGCGAAGGGCCTATCCATTTACTTTTATGTTGAGTCATCACCCTCTTATTAAAAAGCACTGGCTGGAGAGCACAGCCGTCATTTGCATTCATCACTATTAATTTATATTGGGTATGACTATGATTGGATCTCTTTTACCATGAATTACAATGTCTAGTCAGTCCTTGATCTTTAAAGGTGCTCTGCATTTATGTTTTGCGGTCTCAGAAAGGACTAGCGAGATACCATCTTGTTATATCATATTATGGTTGTTTTGAGAAAGTGTTGTCATCCGAGATTTATTATTATGACTTGCTAGTTGATTATGCTATTGAAATGAGTAATTATGAGACCTGAGAATTATTGCAAATGTGGTTAGTTATGATCTATGCTGAAAACTTGGATGCTGGCTTGACATAGTTACAACAACAAGAGCAAACAGAGTTTGTAAAAGTTGTTCTTTCTTTTTTTCAGTTTGTCAACTGAATTGCTTGAGGACAAGCAAGGGTTTAAGCTTGGGGGAGTTGATACGTCTCCATCGTATCTACTTTCCCAAACACTTTTGCCCTTGTTTTGGACTCTAACTTGTATGATTTGAATGGAACTAACCCGGACTGGCGCTGTTTTCAGCAGAATTGCCATGGTGTTGTTTTATGTGCAGAAAACAAATATTCTCGGAATGACCTAAAACTCCACGGAACATCTTAGAAAAAACAATAAAAAATCCTCGCCAAAGATGAAGACCAGGTGGGGGGCGCCCCCCCTAGGGCGCGTCCCCTACCTCGTGGGCCCCCTGGATGCCCTCCGACGCCAACTCCAACTCTATATATTTGCTTTCGGAGAGAAAAAAATCAGAGAGAAGAAATAATCGCGTTTTACGATATGGAGCCGCCGCCAAGCCCTAAAACCTCTCGGGAGGGCTGATCTCGAGTCCGTTCGGGGCTCCGAAGAGGGGGATTCGTCGTCGTCGTCATCATCAACCATCCTCCATCACCAATTTCATGATGCTCACCGCCGTGCGTGAGTAACTCCATCGTAGGCTTGCTGGACGGTGATGGGTTGGATGAGATTTATCATGTAATCGAGTTAGTTTTGTTAGGGTTTGATCCCTAGTATCCATTATGTTCTGAGATTGATGTTGCTATGACTTTGCTATGCTTAATGCTTGTCACTAGGTCCCGAGTGCCATATTTCAGATCTGAACCTATTATGTTTTCATGAATATATGTGAGTTCTTGATCCTATCTTGCAAGTCTATAGTCACCTACTATGTGTTATGATCCGGCAACCCCGAAGTGACAACAATCGGGACCACTCCCGGTGGTGACCATAGTTTGAGGAGTTCATTATTCACTATGTGCTAATGCTTTGTTCCGGTTCTCTGTTAAAAGGAGCCCTTAATATCCCTTAGTTTCCAATAGGACCCCGCTGCCACGGGAGGGTAGGACAAAAGATGTCATGCAAGTTCTTTTCCATAAGCACGTATGACTATATACGGAATACATGCCTACATTACATTGATGAATTGGAGCTAGTTCTGTGTCACCCTATGCTATGACTGTTACATGATGAACCGCATCCGGCATAATTATCCATCACTGATCCGGTGCCTACGAGTTTTCCATATACTGGTTCTCGCTTATTCACTTTCCGCTGCTATTGTTACAATCACTACAAAATACCAAAAACATTACTTTTGCTATCTTTAATTTTGTTGCCGCTACCGCCACTATCATATTACTTTGCTACTAAACACTTTGCTGCAGATACTAAGTTTCCAGGTGTGGTTGAATTGACAACTCAGCTGCTAATACTTGAGAATATTCTTTGGCTCCCCTTGTGTCGAATCAATAAATTTGGGTTGAATACTCTACCCTCGAAAGCTGTTGCGATCCCCTATACTTGTGGGTTATCACACCCCATATGCTTCACAGATGAAGTAATGGATCACCAAATTCCATAGGGTTTCAAACCCGTAAATATCGAATCATACGACGGCACAACAGATCCTGCTGTATGGATCGAGGACTTCCTCCTGCACATCCACATGGCCCGCGGTGACGATCTACACGCCATCAAATACCTCCCACTCAAGCTCAAAGGACCAGCTCGGCATTGGCTCAACAGCCTGCGAGCAGAATCCATTTGCTGTTGGGAAGATCTGGAAGCCGCATTCCTCGACAACTTCCAGGGCACTTATGTGCGACCACCAGATGCCGATGACTTGAGCCACATAATTCAGCAGCCAAAGGAATCGGCCAGGCAATTCTGGACACGGTTCCTGACAAAGAAAAATCAAATCATCGACTGTCCAGATGCAGAGTCCCTAGCAGCTTTTAAGCACAACATCCGCGACAAGTGGCTCACCCGGCACCTTGGCCAGGAAAAGCCGAAATCTATGGTAGCCCTCACGACACTCATGACCTGCTTTTGCATGGGAGAGGACAGCTGGCTGGCTCGCAGCAATAACATATCAAAGAATTATGGTACTTCAGATACCAAGGATAGCAATGGCAGGACACATCGCAACAAACATAAGCGCCGCGTCAACAGCGACAATACCGAGGATACGGCAGTCAATGCCGGATTCAGAGGCTCTAAACCCGGTCAGCGGAAAAAGCCATTCAAAAAAAGCACTCCGGGCCCGTCCAGTTTGGATCGTATACTCGATCGCTCGTGTCAAATACATGGCACCCCCGACAAGCCAGCCAACCACACCAACAGGGAATGTTGGGTGTTCAAGCAGGCCGGCAAGTTAAATGCCGAAAACAAATATAAGGGGATACATAGCGATGATGAGGAAGAGCCCCAGCCGCCGAACACCGGAGGACAGAAGAGGTTCCCCCCACAAGTGAGGACGGTGAACATGATATACGCAACCCACATCCCCAAGAGGGAGCGGAAGCATGCGTTAAGGGATGTATATGCGTTGGAGCCAGTCGCCCCAAAGTTCAACCCATCGTCCTCCTGTCCGATCACCTTCAATCGCAGGAACCATCCCACTAGTATCTGTCATGGCGGATTCGCCGCACTGGTCCTAGACCCAATCATCGACGGATTTCATCTCACTCAAGTCCTTATGGACGGTGGCAGCAGCTTGAACCTGCTTTATTAGGACACAGTGCGCAAAATGGGTGTAGACCCCTCAAGGATCAAACCCACAAAAACGACCTTCAAAGGCGTCATACCAGGTGTAGAGGCCCATTGCACAGGCTCAGTCACACTGGAAGTGGTCTTTGGATCCCCGAATAACTTTCGAAGCGAGGAGTTAATCTTCGATATAGTCCCGTTCCGCAATGGCTATCACGCACTGCTCGGGCGAACTGCATTTGCGAGATTCAATGCGGTACCGCATTATGCATACCTCAAGCTCAAGATGCCAGGACCTCGGGGGGTCATCACAGTCAATGGAAACACAGAGCGCTCTCTCCGCATGGAGGAACACACTGTGACCCTCGCAGCAGAAGCACAAAGTAGCCTCTTAAGGCAATCCACCAGTTCGGCGATTAAAGACCCGGACACCTTCAAGCGCGTCCGGAGTAATCGGCAACAAGACCGCCTGGCACGTTCCGAGCTTGCATAGCAATATGGCCCCCACCCCAGTCCCAGCCAAACGGCGAAATCCCTGCCATGTGTACATAATTACGCATTGAAAATACCATGGGCATAGGTGGGAGGGCGGCATGACTACGGCACACCCCAAGACGTGGTTCAACCGCACTAGGGGCTTCCCGCTTTGTTATTTTTCTCTCTTTTAGGACTTTACTCTCTGGAAACCCCGTCCGGCAGTACGATTGCCGGACACACGATGCAACAACCAAGGAGGCAGAAAGCTACGTCGTACCATGGAATTCCTAGGTGGTTTCTGATAACGAGTGAAATACTTGCTTTAAATACCATTCCTCAGCTTGTCCTTGGGGGGACATGTCAAATAGTCCTACTTTTTGCTTATCGCACTACTTGTATCATTCTGCTTCGACGCACCTTTTTGAATAAACAATGCATAGCACTAGACTATTACCGCATTCTCTATCCTTTTATATATATGTTCATTCATGACATTCAGCACCCGTACACTTTGGTACGGCCAATATGCGAGGGGCTAAAGCGTGCCCCATAATACGGTGTGAGAAGTCCGAACACTTTCGACAGTGCGGCACCCCGAACTTATAGCATTATATGCATCAGCTCCGAATCATGTCTTGGGTCAATAGTTGGGTTTGCCCGGCTCCCATGTTTTGGTACCTACGTTCTGCTATATCGGCAAAGGTAGCACTGGGAAAACTACTGCGATTGTGCCCCGGTTCATTTGGGCAAGCACCTCAGTAGAGAAAGCTAAAACTGGCTGTGATGATAAGGCGAGAGCTGGTCGCTGTTCGAGAGGTCTCGAGTCCCGAAAGACTTATGCCGCTTAGAGCGAGGAGTCGGTTTTGTCCGGCTTAAGGCGTGTATAGTGCCCCGAATTCGGCCTTCCGGATACTAGGGGCTTCGCCAAAATTTAAAATTGTAGACTTCTATGGCTAAGTGAGAGTGATAAAGCATTATAGTCCGATTGCCTTGTTCGTTGTGTTGAGCACCTCCCTCAAAGGACCCAACAATGGGAAAAGGAGTGCTCAGATTTATCCCGAACACCCAAGCACTCATGGCATGGGGGCAGAAGTCGACGACTGGCCATCTCTCAAATTTAATATACAGCCGCACAGAAGGTAATATTTTAAATTCAAACAAGCGTTGCATAGCGCATATGAAAAAGTTTTCATAATACAGGATCACACGAGCAAGTTCATTCAAAAATTACATCCTTCGCACACTCGTCCGCCACAAGACGGGCACCCTTCAGGACACCCTCATAATACAATTCGGGGTGGCGATGCTCCTTGCCCTACGGTGGCCCCTCCTTCACCAGCTTCTTGGCGTCCATCTTGGCCCAGTGCACCTTCGCACGGGCAAAAGCCCGGCGGGCACCTTCAATGCAGATGGACCGCTTGATAACTTCCAGCCGTGGGCAGGCATCCACAAGCCGCCTCACCAGGCCGAAGTAGCTGTTGAGAAGGGAGTCGCCAGGCCTCATCCGGACTATAAGGCCCCTCATGGCCTGTTCGGCCGCCTTGTGTAGCTCGACCAGTTGCTTCAGCTGGTCTCTCATAGGCATCGGGTGTTCGGTCCTAGTATACTGAGACCAGAACAACTTCTCCGTCGAGCTTCCCTCCTCGGCCTGGTAATACTTCGCAGCATCCGACACGCTGCGGGGCAAATCTATGAATGCTCCTGGAGAGCTCCGGACTCGGGTAAGTAACAAGTAATTTACTTTCACATGCTTGCTTTGCATATTGAATGCCTTACCCACTGCTATCTTCCTCATCACTTCAATTTCCTGGAGGGCCTTTTGGGTTTCAGCCTTGGCATGCTTTGTGCTCTCGAGGGCCGTGGCAAGCTCGGACTCTCGCGTCTTCGAGTCAAGCTCCAAAGTCTCGTGTTTCTTCACGAGAGCCTGGAGCTCTTGCTGCACCTCGCCCACCCGTGCCTCTTGTTTGTCCCGCTCGGTGCGCTCTTTGGCCGCTTTGTTTTCAGCCTCGGACAATGCTTGCTTCAGGGTCGCCACTTCGGTCGTGGCCCCTGGCACATCCATGATGATCCTGTCATTTTGCAACAACATTTTTTATGTAAACAAGGTATTACTTACCTTTGTTCTCCTCGAGCTGCCTCTTGGCAAGGCAGAGCTCTTTCTCGGATCGCTCGAGGTTCTGCTTCAGTGCGGCGACCTCCGCAGTCAGTGCGGCAGAGGTCAGCAGCGAAGCCTGCATACGCATACAGACATACTTATATTAGACTCCTGCAGATATTATTTGATCCTCTATTCGGCTTTTCTTTGTGAACACCAAACAGAGCATCCGGGGCTACTGTCTATGCGGTAATATTTTCCTATATTTTAAATACTTACCTCAAAGCCTGTTAGAAGGCTGGCACAGGCTTCAGTCAGTCCGCTCTTGGCGGACCGAACCTTCTTGATCACCGCACTCATAATAGTGCGGTGCTCTTCGTTGATGGAAGCGTCGCAAAGCGCTCCCAACAGGTTGTCCAGTGGCTCTGGATGGACAGAGGTCACCGGCACGGGCGGCTTGCCCCTCTTGGAAGGGGGCCGCCTGCCCGAGTCCGGAACCACTGGAGGTTCCGGCGCGGTGTTCGGCTGAGGGCCGAACTTGGAGCCGTTGGGAGTCTTCTCCCTTTGCTCCTGGAGTCCGGAAGGTCGCCTTGAGGCGCCTCCGGGACTATCTCCCCCCGGCTCGATGCCCCTTGAGACAATACCTCAGCATTGTCCGTAGGGCAAGGACAGGAGGCGGTTGGAAGTGTACCACTATTCATATCCGACGAGTCCAAGGAACCGTCCGACGAGTATACGTCGATACGGGCTCGGGGCGGACTGCATAATCATATTCGACGTTAGGAGAAGCAGTGCAACAAAAGTATGATATGAGTTAGTCTGGTATCCGAATACTTACGACTTCGCCACGGGCTTGGCCCTGAGCAGCCACTCGTCTTCGCCGTCGGCGGCGGTGGTGGAATAGTCCGAAAGGAGAGTCCTTCCCTTCTTGGACCCTTCGGCCTCCCCGGTTGGGGCGGCCTTCCTTTCCTTGTCTCCCCCGGCTGGAGGGGGAGAATCTTCATCTTCCTTCTCCTCGTTTTCACGGGAGGAGTGCGTCTCGGAGTTATCGGATGATGTGTCCGATACCACCTGGCGCCGGGAACTCTTTCGGGTTCCCGTGGCCTTCTTCTTGGTCTTCTCCGGCACCTCATAAGGAGCCGGAGTCCGCATCTCCATCAGGAGAGCGTCTACAGGCTCTTCGGGCAGAGGGGCCGGACAGTTAATCCGCTCCGATGTCTCCACCCAGTCCTGTCAAAGGCATGGGAGCTCAGACCCCGCACATGATTAAGCTATGGGAAATAAATACCCTACCCGATGTACAGAACTTACCGGATTCGCAGGGCGCTTCGCGCTTAGCCCGCGGTCCTCGGTAAGACAAGGGGGGTCCTCGGCACCCTTGAATAGCACCTTCCAAACGTCCTTATGCGTCGTGTGGAAGAGCTCGCGTAGAGTCTGGTGCTGGGCCGGGTCGAACTCCCATAAGTTGAAAGCCCGTTGTTGACATGGGAGGATCCGGCGGAAGAGCTTGACCTGGACTATGTTGACAAGCTTAAGTTTCTTGCTTATCATGTTCTGGATACGCTTCTGGAGTCCGTCCAGCTCCACCGATGAGCCCCGGGACAGGCCCTTCTCCTTCCAGGAAGTGAGCCGCGTGGGGATTCCGGATCAAAACTCGGGGGGCCGCCACCCAGTTGGTGTCGCACGGCTCGGTGATGTAGATGTTGGGGAACGCAGTAATTTCAAAAAAATTCCTACGAACACGCAAGATCATGATGATGCATAGCAACGAGGGGAGAGTGTGATCTACGTACCCTTGTAGATCGACAACGGAAGTGTTTGGTTGATGTAGTCGTACGTCTTCACGGCCCGACCGATCAAGCACCGAAACCACGGCACCTCCGAGTTTTAGCACACGTTCAGCTCGATGACGATCCCCGGACTCCGATCCAGCAAAGTGTCGGGGAAGAGTTCCGTCAGCACGACGGCGTGGTGACGATCTTGATGTACTACTGTCGCAGGGCTTCGCCTAAGCACCGCTACAATATTATCGAGGACTATGGTGGCTGGGGGCGCCGCACACGGCTAAGAATAAGATCATGTGGATCAACTTGTGTCTATGGGGTGCCCCTTGCCTCAGTATATAAAGGATGGAGGAGGAGGAGGCCGGCCAAGGCAATTGGTGCGGCCAGGATGTGGAGTCCTACTAGGACTCCAAGTCCTAGTAGGAGTCCACCAAGAGGGGAGGAAGGGAGAAGGAAGTGGAGGAGAAGGAAAGGTGGCCGGCCCCCTTTTTCCTAGTCCAATTCGGACTAGATGGGAGGGGGGCGCAGAAGCCCCTTGGCCCTTTCTCCTCTCCCCACTAAAGCCCATCAAGGCCCATTACTTCTCCCGTAACTACCCGGTAATCCGAAAAATACCCGAATCACTCGGAACCTTTCCGTTGTCCGAATATAGTCGTCCAATATATCGATCTTTACGTCTCGACCATTTCGAGACTCCTCGTCATGTCCCCGATCTCATCCGGGACTCCGAACTCCTTCAGTACATCAAAACTCATAAAATCATAATATAACTGTCATCGAAACCTTAAGCGTGCGGACCCTACGGGTTCGAGAACAATGTAGACATGACCGAGACAAGTCTTCGGTCAATAACCAATAGCGGGACCTGGATGCCCATATTGGCTCCTACATATTCTACGAAGATCTTTATCGGTCAGACCGCATAACAACATACGTTGTTCCCTTTGTCATCGGTATGTTACTTGCCCGAGATTCGATCGTCGGTATCTCAATACCTAGTTCAATCTCATTACCGGCAAGTCTCTTTACTCATTCTGTAATACATCATCTCACAACTAACTCATTAGTTGCAATGCTTGCAAGGCTTATGTGATGTGCATTACCGAGAGGGCCCAGAGATACCTCTCCGACAATCGGAGTGACAAATCCTAATCTCGAAATACGCCAACCCAACATGTACCTTTGGAGACACCTGTAGAGCCCTTTATAATCACCCAGTTACGTTGTGATGTTTGGTAGCACACAAAGTGTTCCTCTGGCAAACGGGAGTTGCATAATCTCATAGTCATAGGAACATGTATAAGTCATGAAGAAAGCAATAGCAACATACTAAACGATTGGGTGCTAAGCTAATGGAATGGGTCATGTCAATCAGATCATTCAACTAATGATGTGATCCTGTTAATCAAATGACAACTCTTTGTCCATGGTTAGGAAACATAACCATCTTTGATTAACAAGCTAGTCTAGTAGAGGCATACTAGTGACACTCTGTTTGTCTATGTATTCACACATGTATCATGTTTCCGGTTTAATACAATTCTAGCATGAATAATAAACTTTTATCATGATATATAAGAAATAAATAATAACTTTATTATTGCCTCTAGGGCATATTTCCTTCAGTCTCCCACTTGCACTAGAGTCAATAATCTAGATTACACAGTAATGATTCTAACACCCATAGAGCCTTGGTGCTGATCATGTTTTGCTCGTGGAAGAGGCTTAGTCAATGGGTCTGCAACATTCAGATCCGTATGTATCTTGCAAATCTCTATGTCTCCCACCTGGACTAGATCCCGGATGGAATTGAAGCGTCTCTTGATGTGCTTGGTTCTCTTGTGAAATCTGGATTCCTTCGCCAAGGCAATTGCACCAGTATTGTCACAAAAGATTTTCATTGGACCCGATGCACTAGGTATGACACCTAGATCGGATATGAACTCCTTCATCCAGACTCCTTCATTTGCTGCTTCCGAAGCAGCTATGTATTCTTCTTCACACGTAGATCCCGCCACGACGCTCTGTTTAGAACTGCACCAACTGACAGCTCCACCGTTTAATGTAAACACGTATCCGGTTTGCGATTTAGAATCGTCCGGATCAGTGTCAAAGCTTGCATCAACGTAACCGTTTACGATGAGCTCTTTGTCACCTCCATATACGAGAAACATATCCTTAGTCCTTTTCAGGTACTTCAGGATGTTCTTGACCGCTGTCCAGTGATCCACTCCTGGATTACTTTGGTACCTCCCTGCTAGACTTATAGCAAGGCACACATCAGGTCTGGTACACAGCATTGCATACATGATAGAGCCTATGGCTGAAACATAGGGAACATCTTTCATCTTCTCTCTATCTTCTGCAGTGGTCGGGCATTGAGTCCGACTCAACTTCACACCTTGTAACACAGGCAAGAACCCTTTCTTTGCTTGATCCATTTTGAACTTTTTCAAAATCTTGTCAAGGTATGTGCTTTGTGAAAGTCCAATTAAACGTCTTGATCTATCTCTATAGTTCTTTATGCCTAATATGTAAGCAGCTTCACCGAGGTCTTTCATTGAAAAACTCTTATTCAAGTATCCCTTTATGATATCCAGAAATTCTATATCATTTCCGATCAGTAATATGTCATCCACATATAATATCAGAAATGCTATAGAGCTCCCGCTTACTTTCTTGTAAATACAGGCTTCTCCAAAAGTCTGTATAAAACCAAATGCTTTGATCACATTATCAAAGTGTTTATTCCAACTCCGAGAGGCTTGCACCAGTCCATAAATGGATCGCTGGAGCTTGCACACTTTGTTAGCTCCCTTTGGATCGACAAAACCTTCTGGTTGCATCATATACAACTCTTCTTCCAGAAATCCATTCAGGAATGCAGTTTTGACATCCATCTGCCAAATTTCATAATCATAAAATGCGGCAATTGCTAACATGATTCGGACAGACTTAAGCATCGCTACGGGTGAGAAGGTCTCATTAGAGTCAATCCCTTGAACTTGCCGAAACCCTTTTGCGACAAGTCGAGCTTTGTAGACAGTGATATTACCGTCGGCGTCAGTCTTCTTCTTGAAGATCCATTTATTCTCAATTGCTTGCCGATCATTGGGCAAGTCAACCAAAGTCCACACTTTGTTCTCATACATGGATCCCATCTCAGATTTCATGGCTTCAAGCCATTTTGCGGAATCTGGGCTCAGCATCGCTTCTTCATAGTTCGTAGGTTCATCATGATCTAGTAGCATGACTTCCAGAACAGGATTACCGTACCACTCTGGTGCGGATCTTACTCTGGTTGATCTACGAGATTCAGTAGTATCTTGTTCTGAAGTTTCATGATCATTATCATTAGCTTCCTCACTAATTGGTGTAGGTGTCACAGAAACAGTTTTCTGTGATGCACTACTTTCCAATAAGGGAGCAGGTACAGTTACCTCGTCAAGTTCTACTGTTCTCCCACTCACTTCTTTCGAGAGAAACTCCTTCTCTAGAAAGTTTCCAAACTTAGCAACAAAAGTCTTGCCTTCGGATCTGTGATAGAAGGTGTATCCAATAGTCTCCTTTGGATATCCTATGAAGACACATTTCTCCGATTTGGGTTCGAGCTTATCAGATTGAAACTTTTTCACATAAGCATCGCAGCCCCAAACTTTCAGAAACGACAACTTTGGTTTCTTGCCAAACCATAGTTCATAAAGCGTCGTCTCAGCGGATTTTGATGGTGCCCTATTTAACGTGAATGCGGCCGTCTCCAAAGCATAACCCCAAAACGATAGCGGTAAATCAGTAAGAGACATCATTGATCGCACCATATCTAGTAAAGTACGATTACGATGTTCGGACACACCATTATGCTGTGGTGTTCCGGGTGGCGTGAGTTGCGAAACTATTCCGCATTGTTTCAAATGTACACCAAACTCGTAACTCAAATATTCTCCTCCACGATCAGATCGTAGAAACTTTATTTTCTTGTTACCATGATTTTCAACTTCACTCTGAAATTCTTTGAACTTTTCAAATGTCTCAGACTTATGTTTCATTAAGTAGATACACCCATATCTGCTTAAGTCATCTGTGAAGGTGAGAAAATAACGATATCCGCCACGAGCCTCAATATTCATCGGACCACATACATCTGTATGTATGATTTCCAACAAATCTGTTGCTCTCTCCATAGTACCGGAGAACGGCGTTTTAGTCATCTTTCCCATGAGGCACGGTTCGCAAGTACCAAGTGATTCATAATCAAGTGGTTCCAAAAGTCCATCAGTATGGAGTTTCTTCATGCGCTTTACACCGATATGACCTAAACGGCAATGCCACAAATAAGTTGCACTATCATTATCAACTCTGCATCTTTTGGCTTCAACATTATAAATATGTGTGTTACTACTATCGAGATTCAATAAGAACAGACCACTCTTCAAGGGTGCATGACCATAAAAGTTATTACTCATATAAATAGAACAACCATTATTCTCTGATTTAAATGGATAACCGTCTCGCATCAAACAAGATCCAGATATAATGTTCATGCTTAACGCTGGCACCAAATAACAATTATTTAGGTCTAATATTAATCCCGAAGGTAGATGTAGAGGTAGCGTGCCGACTGCGATCACATCGACTTTGGAACCGTTTCCCACGCGCATCGTCACCTCGTCCTTAGCCAATCTTCGCTTAATCCGTAGTCCCTGTTTCGAGTTGCAAATATTAGCAACAGAACCAGTATCAAATACCTAGGTGCTACTGCGAGCATTAGTAAGGTACACATCAATAACATGTATATCACATATAACTTTGTTCACCTTGCCATCCTTCTTATCCACCAAATACTTGGGGCAGTTCCGCTTCCAGTGACCAGTCTGCTTGCAGTAGAAGCACTCAGTTTTAGGCTTAGGTCCAGACTTGGGTTTCTTCTCTTGAGCAGCAACTTGCTTGCTATTCTTCTTGAAGTCCCCTTCTTCTTCCCTTTGCCCTTTTTCTTGAAACTAGTGGTCTTGTTGACCATCAACACTTGATGCTCCTTTTTGATTTCTACCACCGCAGCTTTCAGCATTGCGAAGAGCTCGGGAATAGTCTTATTCATCCCTTGCATATTATAGTTCATCACGAAGCTCTTGTAGCTTGGTGGCAGTGATTGGAGAATTCTGTCAATGACGCAATCATCTGGAAGATTAACTCCCATTTGAATCAAGTGATTATTATACCCAGACATTTTGAGTATATGCTCACTAACAGAACTGTTCTCCTCCATCTTGCAGCTATAGAACTTATTGGAGACTTCATATCTCTCAATTCGGGCATTTTCTTGAAATATTAACTTCAACTCCTGGAACATCTCATATGCTCCATGACGTTTAAAACGTCATTGAAGTCCCAGTTCTAAGCCGTAAAGCATGGCACACTGAACTATCGAGTAGTCATCAGCTTTGCTCTGCCAGACGTTCACAACATCTGGTGTTGCTCCAGCAGCAGGCCTGGCACCCAGCGGTGCTTCCAGGACGTAATTCTTCTGTGCAGCAATGAGGATAATCCTCAAGTTACGGACCCAGTCCGTGTAATTGCTACCATCATCTTTCAACTTTGCTTTCTCAAGGAACGCATTAAAATTCAACGGAACAACAGCACGGGCCATTTATCTACAATCATACATAAACAAGCAAGATACTATCAGGTACTAAGTTCATGATAAATTTAGGTTCATTTAATCATATTACTTAAAGAACTCCCACTTAGATAGATATCCCTCTAATCATCTAAGTGATTACGTGATCCAAATCAACTAAACCATGTCCGATCATCACGTGAGATGGAGTAGTTTCATTGGTGAACATCACTATGTTGATCATATCTACTATATGATTCACGCTCGACCTTTCGGTCTCCGTGTTCCGAGGCCATATCTGTATATGCTTGGCTCGTCAAGTATAACCTGAGTATTCCGCGTGTGCAACTGTTTTGCACCCGTTGTATTTGAACGTAGAGCCTATCACACCCGATCATCACGTGGTGTCTCAGCACGAAGAACTTTCGCAACGGTGCATACTCAGGGAGAACACTTCTTGATAATTAGTGAGAGATCATCTTATAATGCTACCGTCAATCAAAGCAAGATAAGATGCATAAAAGATAAACATCACATGCAATCAATATAAGTGATATGACATGGCCATCATCATCTTGTGCTAGTGATCTCCATCTCCGAAGCACCGTCGTGATCACCATCGTCACCGGCGCGACACCTTGATCTCCATCGTAGCATCGTTGTCGTCTCGTCGAGCTTGTGCTTCCACGACTATCGCTACCGTTTAGTGATAAAGTAAAGCATTACAGCGCGATTGCATTGCATACAATAAAGCGACAACCATATGGCTCCTCCCAGTTGCCGATAACTCGGTTACAAAACATGATCATCTCATACAATAAAATTTAGTATCATGTCTTGACCATATCACATCACAACATGCCCTGCAAAAACAAGTCAGACGTCCTCTACTTTGTTGTTGCAAATTTTACGTGGCTGCTACGGGCTTAAGAAAGAACCAATCTTACCTACGCATCAAAACCACAACGATAGTTTGTCAAGTTGGTGCTGTTTTAACCTTCGCAAGGACCGGGCGTAGCCACACTCGATTCAACTAAAGTTGGAGAAATTGTCACCCGCAAGCCACCTATGTGCAAAGCACGTCGGGAGAACCGGTCTCGCGTAAGCGTACGCGTAATGTCGGTCCGGGCCACTTCGTCCAACAATACCGCCGAACCAAAGTATGACATGCTGGTAAGCAGTATGACTTATATCGCCCACAACTCACTTGTGTTCTACTCGTGCATATAACATCAACATATAAAACCTAGGCTCGGATGCCACTGTTGGGGAACACAGTAATTTCAAAAAAATTCCTACGAACACGCAAGATCATGATGATGCATAGCAACGAGGTGAGAGTGTGATCTACGTACCCTTGTAGATCGACAACGGAAGCGTTTGGTTGATGTAGTCGTACGTCTTCACGGCCCGACCGATCAAGCACCGAAACCACGGCACCTCTGAGTTTTAGCACACGTTCAGCTCGATGACGATCCCCGGACTCCGATCCAGCAATGTGTCGGGGAAGAGTTCCGTCAGCATGACGGCGTGGTGACGATCTTGATGTACTACTGTCGCAGGGCTTCGCCTAAGCACCGCTACAATATTATCGAGGACTATGGTGGCTGGGGGCGCCGCACACGGCTAAGAATAACATCACGTGGATCAACTTGTGTCTATGGGGTGCCCCTTGCCTCAGTATATAAAGGATGGAGGAGGAGGAGGCCGGCCAAGGCAATTGGTGCGGCTAGGATGTGGAGTCCTACTAGGACTCCAAGTCCTAGTAGGAGTCCACCAAGAGGGGAGGAAGGGAGAAGGAAGTGGAGGAGAAGGAAAGGTGGCCGGCCCCCTTTTCCCTAGTCCAATTCGGACTAGAGGGGAGGGGGGGCGCAGCAGCCCCATGGCCCTTTCTCCTCTCCCCACTAAAGCCCATCAAGGCCCATTGCTTCTCCCGTAACTACCCGGTACTCCGAAAAATACCCGAATCACTCGGAACCTTTCCGATGTCCGAATATAGTCGTCCAATATATCGATCTTTATGTCTCGACCATTTCGAGACTCCTCGTCATGTCCCCGATCTCATCCGGGACTCCAAACTCCTTCGGTACATCAAAACTCATAAACTCATAATGTAACTATCATCGAAACCTTAAGCGTGCGGACCCTACGGGTTTGAGAACAATGTAGACATGACCGAGACACGTCTCCGGTCAATAACCAATAGCGGGACCTGGATGCCCATATTGGCTCCTACATATTCTACGAAGATCTTTATCGGTCAGACCGCATAACAACATACGTTGTTCCCTTTGTCATCGGTATGTTACTTGCCCGAGATTCGATCGTCGGTATCTCAATACCTAGTTCAATCTCATTACTGGCAAGTCTCTTTACTCGTTCCGTAATACATCATCTCGCAACTAACTCATTAGTTGCAATGCTTGCAAGGCTTATGTGATGTGCATTACCGAGAGGGCCCAGAGATACCTCTCCGACAATCGGAGTGACAAATCCTAATCTCGAAGTACGCCAACCCAACATGTACCTTTGGAGACACCTGTAGAGCTCCTTTATAATCACCCAGTTACGTTGTGACATTTGGTAGCACACAAAGTGTTCCCCCGGCAAACGGGGGTTGCATAATCTCATAGTCATAGGAACATGTATAAGTCATGAAGAAAGCAATAGCAACATACTAAACCATCGGGTGCTAAGCTAATGGAATGGGTCATGTCAATCACATCATTCTCCTAATGATGTGATCCCGTTAATCAAATAACAACTCTTTTGTTTATGGTTAGGAAACATAACCATCTTCGATTAACGAGCTAGTCAAGTAGAGGCATACTAGTGACACTTTGTTTGTCTATGTATTCACACAAGTATTATGTTTCCGGTTAATACAATTCTAGCATGAATAATAAACATTTATCATGATATAAGGAAATAAATAATAACTTTATTATTGCCTCTAGGGCATATTTCCTTCAGTAGAACCACCCCGATTGCCACCCCTTTATGGTCTCCACGAAGGAGCCCTCGAGCCATGTAATGTTGGGCATATTGCCCACCATGGCTTCGCCGCATTCCGCTTGTTGGCCGCCTACTACCTTCGGCTTGATATCGAAGGTCTTCAGCCACAGGCCGAAGTGGGGCCGGATGCGGAGGAAAGCCTCGCACACGACCATGAACGCCGAGATGTTGAGGATGAAATTCGGGGCCAGATCATGAAAGTCCAGCCCATAATAGAACATAAGGCCGCAGACGAATGGATGGAGGGGAAACCCTAGTCCGCGGATGAAGTGGGGTAGGAAAACCACCCTTTCGTAAGGTTCCGGGGTAGGAACGATCTGCCCAGCGGCTGGCAGCCGGTGCGCGATATCCGCGGCTAAGTATCCGGATCCACGTAGTTTTTTGATGTGTCCCCCCATGACGGAGGAGGCCATCCACTTGCCTCCCGCTCCGGACATGTTTGGAGAGAGTTGAGGAGAAGGATGTTGAATTGGGCGCTGGAGCTCGAGTGCGCGAGAATGGGTGAGCAATGAGAAAGAAGGCGTGGGTAGAAAAAGGTGAAACCTTATCCCTTTATAAGGGTGGACGAAACTATGCACCCCCACCAGCCTGGTAAAACTTGCTTATCCCCCGAGCGCCGTAATTGATGGCGCGGTTGGGTTACCCACATTCGTATTGATGGGAATCCCGTAATAAAGGGACACGATCTCTGCTTCGACAAGACGTGCCATGGAAACCGCCTCGCGAAACACGCTGAGATAGGTTATGAAAAACGATTCGAATAAAGACTTGGTTGTGGTGTGATGTCACACTATGGGGTACGTCAGCAGATTATATTTGTGGAAATATTATTCCCTCTATGATGGTATGTGGAACTTATTTTGCAGAGCCGGACACGATCCATGTGTTCAAAATCTTCTATGAAGTATTCGGAGGAGGAACCCGCCTTGCAATGCCGAAGACAATCTGCACGCCGGACTCATCGTCATTGAAGCCTGGTTCAGGGGCTACTGAGGGAGTCCTGGATTAGGGGGTATCCGGACAGCCGGATTATATCCTTTGGTCGGACTGTTGGACTATGAAGATACAAGATTGAAGACTTCGTCCCGTGTCCGGATGGGACTCTCCTTGGCGTGGAAGGCAAGCTTGGCAATACGGATATGTAGATCTCCTTCCTTGTAACCGACTCTGTGTAACCCTAGCCCCCTCCAGTGTCTATATAAACCGGAGGGTGTTAGTCCGTAGTACAACATACTATCATACCATAGGCTAGCTTCTAGGGTTTAGCCTCTCTGATCTCGTGGTAGATCAACTCTTGTACTACTCATATTATCAAGAACAATCAAGCAGGACGTAGGGTTTTACCTCCATCAAGAGGGCCCGAACCTGGGTAAAACATCGTGCCCCCTGCCTCCTGTTACCATCCGCCTTCGAGGCACAGTTCGGGACCCCCTACCCGAGATCCGCCGGTTTTTACACCGACACCTGGCCTTTCCATTTTGTAGTATTAATATGTTTAAATTATGCCATCACAGTCCAGCTCATGACAGCTCCCTGCGATACTCGACAGAGGGTTCGCTAGATTCAAAGGAGATGGCCAGCGTGTCGCCGCCGCCCGCTGACTCCCCCAAGGCTAAGGACGACGCAGAGGTGTTATCCTGAAGGACTTTCCCGGGCCGGGGAGAGGCTCAGGGGGCGCCAGAAGGCGATGCCTCCGTCGCCGTACACCAGCGGGAGCCGATCCCCAGGGAGATTGGTGGCGAGGAGGGCCGTGTTCGGTCCGGCCCTCAGCCGGACTCAATTCCGGAGACCGATGCGGCTCCCAAATCCGGCACGCAACCTCCTTCGAAAGAAGGGGGTATGCGTATTCCACTGGTGACCCTTGTCCAACCCGTGGCACCGGATAATCTGCTGGAAGCGCTGCGAGGCGCTTCCATTATGGATGGGCACTGTGTCCTTATGGGCACGGTAATCAAGAAGGTTTAGTCTGCCAAAAGCGGACTGACCGAAACCTGCGCTAGCCTTTTAACAGGCTTTGAGGTAAGTAGTGTAATTGTAGAAAGGATACCGCAGTGTAGACAGTATCCCCTGACGATCTGTTCGGTGTTCGGAAAGAAAAAGCCGAACAGAGGATCAAAATAATTTTCGCAGGAGTCTAACATAAGATGTTTATGTGAATAAGCAGGCGTCGCTGCTGGCTGCTGCCGCTCACACTGCGAAGGTCTCCGGCTTGAAGCAGAGCCTGGAGCGGGCCGAAGAAGAGCTCAGCCTCATAAAGAAGCAGCTGGAGGACAGCCAAGGTATGCGATGACCTGCGCGTGAATTGAGGAAGGATGAATGTTTCATGCTGACTAAAGTGTCATGAGTTTTATTAGGGGCCACGACCGAGGTGGCGGCCCTCAAGAAGGCGTTAGCCGAGGCCAAGGACAAAGTGGCCAAGGAGCGTGTCGCGTGTGAAAAACACGAGTCCCGGGTTAGCGAGGTCCACAAAGAGCTCCAGGACGCCGCCAAGAAGTATGAGTCCTTGGAGCGGGATTCGAAGACACAAGCGTCCGAACTTGTGAAGGCCCGGCAGAGCGCACAAGAGGCTCGAGCCATGGCCCAGAGCGCCCTTCAGGAAATCCAGGCGGCCAAGAAGATCGCGACGGGTAAGGCTTTCATTATGCAAAGCAAGTCTGTGAAGGAAACGTTCCTTTTACTTACCTGAATTTGGAGCTCTTCAGGGGCGTTTACGGATTTGCCGCGCAGCGTATGAGATGCTGCTGAGTTCTATCGAGCCGAAGAAGGGAGGTCTATGGAGAAGCTGTTCTGGTCTCAATATCTTGGACCAGAACATCTGGTGCCCTTCAGCGACTAGCTGAAACAGCTGGTCGAGCTGCACAAGGCGGACGAGCTAGCCATGAAGGACCTGATAGTCCAACTATGGCCTATCGCGCCGATACCCAGCAGCTACTTCATACTTGTGAAACGGCTTGTTAGTGCCTGCCCACGGCTTGAGGTCATAAAGCGATCGATCTGTATTGAAGGTGCCCGGATGGCCTTTGCCTGTGTCAAGATGCATCGGGGGAAGATGGATGCCAAGAAGCTGATGACCGAGGGGCCGCCTGAGGGCAAGGAGCACCGCCATCCTGAGTTATATTTTGATGGTGTCCTGGAGGGATCCCGCCTTGTGGCGGAGCAATGTGCGAAGGATGTTATATTCCCATGAAAATATTCGTATTATCCTGTCTTGTAACATGAATCAACAATGTTATGTAATATAATGCTTGTTATGTTTTAATTTTTTCCTCCCGTGCGGCCGTGTTGTTTGAAATCTGAGGGTTGGCCAGTCGTCGGCTTCTGCCCCCACGAAGGTAGTATGGGGGTGTTCGGGATGGAATCTAAACAATCTTGATCCAATTATATGGTCCTTGAAGGAGTTGTTTAGCGCAACGAACCAGGCAACCATACTATGCGGCTTGAATGCCCTCACTTAGCCATAGGAGTTTTGTAATAAAAATATGGGCGCAGCCCCTAGTATCCGAACTAGAGTGCTATAAGCGTCTGATCAGGAAGTACCAATCCTTCGCGTAATGCATAAGAAATCTCCAACGATTTGTAACCTCCGAACAGCTGACCGGCTCTCACCGCATCATGACAGTCAGTTTTCAGCTTTCTCTACTGAGATGCTCCTTTGGATAAACCAAGGCACAATCGCAGTAGTTCTCCCTTTACTACCTTAGTTGATATAGCGGAAGGTAAGGTAGAAACCACAGGAGCCGGGCAACCCAACTATTGACCAAATACATGACTCGGAGCCAATGCATATAATGCTAAATTCGGGGTGCCGAACTATACTTATAAAAAGTGTTTGGACTTTTGTTGCCGTAATGTGGGGTGCTATGAAGCCCCTGGCAAACATCAAACGTACCAAAGTGTACGGGTACTACCTGATAGGGTTATCCATAGGGGAGCTGAAAAAAGAGAAAGAAAACAGAAAAGGTAAAAAGCTGGGGACCTAAAGCTCTAGCCGCAAACTGTTCTCATTGTATTTTAATTAGTACGTCAAGGCACATTGATACAGGTAGTGTGATAAGCCACAGGGTATTTGACATGCCGAAACCAAGGGAGAGCTGCATGTGGGTCCTGAAAAACAGGTAGAGTTATCGTTAACGGAATCACCTAAAAAGGCCCCATATGTCTGCGTTTCTTGCTGTCTTGGTGTGTTTATCCTTCAAGAGGGTCGATGACCAGTCCACCAGGTGGGGCCTGTAGGATTGAGACCTGCAAAGGAAACAAGTAAAAGTGAAAGTATGTGTGTATCCGATGTCGATTGAGCCGTACCATGGACCACAAGCTAGCTATGCCTCTGTCGATGCCATGGGATTTTAAGTGCGTAGTTATGTACGCGCGGCATGAATGCCGCCACCTTATCATGACTGAGACAGAGGCCGGATTGCTAGTCGAGCTCCTGACGAGCCGAGCTCTCCTGCTGCAGAGTAGTTCGGACCCTCTTAACGGTGTCCGTGGGCTCGGCAGCCGAATTAAGGTTCTGCTTGAGAAGGCCGCTCTGTACTTCTGCTGCTAAGGCAGCTGTGTGCTCTTCTGTATGGAGGGAGTGTTCCATATTTTCGTCGACCGTTATGACGCCAGGCAGACCGGTCATCTTGAGCTTGAGGTATGCATAGTGTGGTACTGCGTTGAATCGAGCAAACGCAGTTCGTCCGAGCAATGCGTGATAGCCGCTGTGGAAGGGGACGATATCGAAGATTAACTCCTCGCTTCGGAAGTTGTACGGAGATTCGAAGACAACCTCTAGTGTGATTGAGCCCATACAGCGGGCTTCTACACCTGGTATGGCTCCTTTGAAGGTAGTCCTGGTGGGCTTGATCTGTGATGGGTTAATGCCCATTTTTTGCGTTGTATCCTGATAGAGCAGATTGAGGTTGCTGCCTTGGTCCATAAGGACATGAGTCAGGTGGAACATATCAATTATTGGGTCTCGGACCAGTGCGGCTGAACCACCGTGACGGATACTAGTCGGATGATCCCGACGATCAAAAGTGATAGGGCATGACGACCATCGATTAAATTTTGGGGCGACTGGCTCTATCGTGTAGACGTCCCCGAGCACGCGCTTGAGCGCCCTCTTGGGGATGTGGGTAGCGTATATCATGTTCAGTGTTTTGACCTGAGAGGGAAACTTCTTTTGCCCCCTGTCTTCGCTTGTCGGGGCTCTTCGTCATCGTCCTTGCTTTGCGATCCCTTTTCCCTGTTCTCGGCATTTAATTTGCCCGCCTGTTTAAAAGCCCAACAATCTCTATTTGTATGATAGGGTGGTTTGTCCGGGGTGCCATGAATCTGGCACGGACGATCAAGTATGAGGTCCAAGCTGGATGGGCCCGAATTGTTCATTTGGAATGACTTCTTTCGCTGACCGGACTTAGAGCCACTGAATCCGGCATTGACCGTCGTATCCTCGGTGTTATCACTGTTGTTTCGACGCTTGTATCTGTTGCGTCGAGACTTGTCCTTGTTATTTTAACTTCAGGTGTGTTGGCGTCGCTTGCATTGTTTTTGCTATGGGCCAACCAACTATCCTCGCCCGTACAAAAGCGGGTCATGTGCCGTGAGGGCCGCCTTGGATTTTGGCTTTTCTTGGCCGAGGTGGCGAGGGAGCCATTCGTGGTGGATGTTGTGTTTGAGGGCTGCTAGGGCTTCGGCATCTCGACAATCGACGATTTGGTTCTTTTTAGTTAAGAACCTAGTACATAATTTCCTGGCGGACTCTCCAGGTTGTTGAACTATGTGGCTTAAGTCATCGGCGTCTGGTGGCCGGACGTATGTACCTTGGAAGTTGTCGAGGAAGGCTTCTTCAAAGTCCTCCTAGCTACCGATAGAATTTTCAGGCAGGCTGTTTAACCAGTGCCGAGCTGGCCCCTTGAGTTTTAAAGGGAGGTATTTGATGGCGTGGAGGTCATCGCCGCGGGCCATATGAATGTGGAGAATGAAGTCTTCGATCCACACCGCGAGGTCCGTGGTTCCATCGTATGATTCTATATTCACGGGTTTGAACCCTTATGGGAATTCATGATCCATGACCTCATCAGTGAAGCAGTGAGGGTGTGCGATGCCTCTATATCGGGCCGTATCGCGACGTAGGTCTGATGGAGTCCGTCTGCGGTTTTCTGCCCGCGCATGACTAAGTATGTCATGTCTAAATAGGTGGCCGTCATCGCATGTCGAGGCACGTCCTCGAGATCCGTAGATTGATTTGGTATGTCCTGCTTTATTGTTCAAGTTTTGCCAGAGGTCATATGTATGGCCGTGGGCTGATTTACCCCTACCTGTGCGATGAGGCGGGGCGGGCTCGTATTCGGCGTGAGTTGCCATTTTGTCCCGACCACGTGGTGGTCGGTCAGTCGCATTGTATGATGGTGGTATGTATTCCGGCGCCTCCTCGTCAAACTGAGGTAGCAGTTTGCGCTTTGGGTAACTTTTGGTTGGGCGCCTGAGGCCGTATTCTTCGGCTGCTAGGACATCGGTCCATTTATCATTGAGCAGATCTTGATCAGCTTGAAGCTGTTGTTTCTTCTTTTTCAGGCTCCTTGTCGTGGCTATGAGCTGGCGCTTGAAGCGCTCCTGCTCTAGAGGTTCCTCATGCACGATGAAATCATCGGTGCCGAGGCTCACCTCATCCTCGGAGAGGGGAAGATAACTTCCGTCCTCTGAGTCTTCGTGTCTGGCCTTTTTACCAAGGCTAACCTGCCCATCTTCCCGTTCATCTTTTTCATTAGCAGTTTCAACGGGGTCTTCGTTGTCTTCGGCACCTTCTGGAGTATTATCTTCTCCTGTGCCGGTGTTGCTGTCTTTACTGCGGTGTGACTTACAGCGGCGCCGCTGACGCTGGCGCTTGGAATATATTTCGGAAGGTTTATCCTCAGCTGGATCTTCCTTGCCATCGCCGCTGTTCTCCTTTGGTGCATCCACCATGTATACATCATACAACGAAGTGGCCATCTAGCGTCTGGTGAACGGTGGGTTTTGGGCCTCTTCTTCTCCGGCATCGTCGTCCATATCGTCGATGTCCTCGGAGTCATAATCAAGTGTGTCGGTTAAATCTACGATCATGCTATAAAGTGGGTGGCGAGCAAAATTCTCCATCGTTAGCCCCTAGTTCGAATAGGATATAGTTCGGCTGTGAGTCCTCCGCCAAGGACAGATTCTTTAACGAGTTTAGCATGTCGCCGAAAGGCGAGTGCTGGAAGATGTATGCGGCGTTGAATTCGAAGATCGATAAACGATCAAGTTCGGTGTCCGCGAGCTCACGTGATTCGGAACTTATGTCCGGAAACGAATCCGGAGTTCCTGTGTCACAGGTATCGTGTGAGATTAAGTCTATGTGCGGCTCCAACACCGGGGAATATGTGGCCTCCGTGGCGGGGTTAAGCTTCCCGTCGTTGGATGGCACAGCCTGCTCCGGATCTAAGGCCAGAGCGGTTACGGGAGCTGTCTCCTGGATGCAGTCCGATGAAAGATTTAGGTCATGTCCCTCAAGGTGGCCAGGAGTGGTGGCCGCAGTCTCGAATCCGGCGAGGATCAAGTCCCCACGGATGTCCGCGACGTAGTTCAAGCTCCCAAATCTGACTTGATGGCCAGGGGCGTAGTTTTTGATCTGCTCCAGATGGCCAAGCAAGTTGGCCCGCAGAACGAAACCGCCAAACACGAAGATCTGTCCGGGGAGGAAAACTCCCCCTTGGGCAGCATCGTTGTAGATGGTTGAAGGAGCCATCAAACCTCTTGATGATGGCACAATGGAACTCTCAATGAAAGCACCAATGTCGGTGTCAAAACCGGCGGATCTCGGGTAGGGGGCCCCGAACTATGCATCTAAGGTCGATGGTAACAGGAGACAAGGGACACAATGTTTTACCCAGGTTCGGGCCCTCTTTATGGAGGTAATACCCTATGTTCTTCTTGATTAATCTTGATGAATATGAGTATTACAAGAGTTGATCTACCATGAGATCGTAATGGCTAAACCCTATAGGCCTAGCTTGTGTGGTTATGATAATGTATCTCTTCCGGACTAAGTCCTCCAGTTTATATAGACACCAGGAGGATCTAGGGTTACACAAGGTCAGTTACAAAGAAAGGAATCTGCATATTTAGTCGCCAAGCTTGCCTTCCACGCCAAGGAGAGTCCCATCTGGACACGGGTGTAGTCTTCGGCCTTCGTATCTTCACAACCCATCAGTCCGGCCCATGGCTAACAGGCCGGACGCCCGAGTGAAGGAAATATGCCCTAGAGGCAATAATAAAGTTATTATTTTATTTCCTTATATCATGATAAATGTTTATTGTTCATGCTAGAATTGTATTATCCGGAAACATAATACTTGTGTGTATACATAGACAAACTAAACGTCACTAGTATGCTTCTACTTGACTAGCTCGTTAATCAAAGATGGTTATGTTTCCTAACCATAGACATGTGTTGTCATTTGATTAATGGGATCACATTATTAGGAGAATGATGTGATTGACATGACCCATTCCATTAGCTTAGCACCCAATCGTTTAGTATGTTGCTATTGCTTTCTTCATGACTTATACATGTTCCTATGACTATGAGATTATGCAACTCCCGTTTGCCAGAGGAACACTTTGTGTGCTACCAAACGTCACAACGTAACTGGGTGATTATAAAGGAGCTCTACAGGTGTCTCCAAAGGTACATGTTGGGTTGGCGTATTTCGAGATTAGGATTTGTCACTCCGATTGTCGGAGAGGTGTCTCTGGGCCCTCTCGGTAATGCACATCACATAAGCCTTGCAAGCATTGCAACTAATGAGTTAGTTGTGAGATGACGTGTCTCGGTCATGTCTACATTGTTCTCGAACCCATAGGGTCCGCACGCTTAACGTTACGATGACAGTTTCATTATGAGTTTATATATTTTGATGTACCGAAGTTAGTTCGGAGTCCCGGATGTGATCACGGACATGATGAGGAGTCTCGAAATGGTTGAGACATAAAGACTGATATATTGGAAGCCTATGTTTGGACATCGGAAGTGTTCCGGGTGAAATCGGCATTTTACTGGAGTACCGGGAGGTTACCAGAACCCCCCGGTAACCTAATGGGCCTTAATGGGCCTAGTGGAGGAAGAGGAGAGGAGGCCTAGGGGCTTCCGTGCGCCCCTCCCCCCAAGTCCGAATTGTACAAGTAGGGGGGGCGGCGCCCCCCCTTTTCTTTCTTCCCTCTCTTCCTTCTTCCCCAAGTCCTAATCCAACAAGGGAAAGGGGGGAGTCCTACTCCCGGTAGGAGTAGGACTCCTCCTGCGCGCCTCCTCCTAGGGCCGGCCGCACCCCCCCCCCCTTGGCTCCTTTATATACAAGGGCAGGGGCACCCCTGGACAAGTTGATCTCTAAGATCGTTCTCTTAGCCGTGTGCGGTGCCCCCTTCCACCATAGTCCTCGATAATATTGTAGTGGTGCTTAGGCGAAGCCCTGCAACAGTAGAACATCAAGATCGTCACCATGCCGTCGTGCTGATGGAACTCTGCCCCGACACTTTGCTGGATCGGAGTCCGGGGATAGTCATCGAGCTGAATGTGTGCTAGAACTCGGAGGTGCCGTAGTTTCGGTGCTTGATCGGTCGGGCCATGAAGACGTACGAATACATCAACCGCATTGTCATAACGCTTCCGCTATCGGTCTACGAGGGTACGTAGATCACACTCTCCCCTCTCGTTGCTATGCATCACCATGATGTTGCGTGTGCATAGGAAAATTTGAAAATTTTGAAATTACTACGTTCCCCAACAGTGGCATCCGAGCCTAGGTTTTATGCGTTGATGTTATACGCACGAGTAGAACACAAGTGAGTTGTGGGCGATATAAGTCATACTGCTTACCAGCATGTCATACTTTGGTTCGGCGGTATTGTTGGACGAAGCGGCCCGGACCGACATTACGCGTACGCTTACGCGAGACCGGTTCTCCCGACGTGCTTTGCACAAAGGTGGCTAGCGGGTGTTAGTTTCTCCAACTTTAGTTGAACCGAGTGTGGCTACGCCCGGTCCTTGCGAAGGTTAAAACAGCACCAACTTGACAAACTATCATTGTGGTTTTGATGCGTAGGTAAGATTGGTTCTTGCTAAGCCCGTAGCAGCCACGTAAAACTTGCAACAACAAAGTAGAGGACGTCTAACTTGTTTTTGCAGGGCATGTTGTGATGTGATATGGTCAAGACATGATGCTAAATTTTATTGTATGAGATGATCATGTTTTGTAACCAAGTTATCGGCAACTGGCAGGAGCCATATGGTTGTCGCTTTATTGTATGCAATGCAATTGTGCTGTAATGCTTTACTTTATCACTAAGCGGTAGTGATAGTCGTGGAAGCATAAGATTGGCGAGACGACAACGATGCTATGATGGTGATCAAGGTGTCGCGCCGGTGACGATGGTGATCACGATGGTGCTTCGAAGATGGAGATCACAAGCACAAGATGATGATGGCCATATCATATCACTTATATTGATTGCATGTGATGTTTATCTTTTATGCATCTTATCTTGCTTTGATTGACGGTAGCATTTTAAGATGATCTCTCACTAATTATCAAGAAGTGTTCTCCCTGAGTATGCACCGTTGCGAAAGTTCTTCGTGCTGAGACACCACGTGATGATCGGGTGTGATAGGCTCTACGTTCAAATACAACGGGTGCAAAACAGTTGCACGCGCGGAATACTCAGGTTATACTTGACGAGCCAAGCATATACAGATATGGCCTCGGAACACGGAGACCGAAAGGTCGAGCGTGAATCATATGGTAGATATGATCAACATAGTGATGTTCACTAATGAAACTACTCCATCTCACGTGATGATCGGACATGGTTTAGTTGATTTGGATCACGTGATCACTTAGAGGATTAGAGGGATGTCTATCTAAGTGGGAGTTCTTTAGTAATATGATTAATTGAACCTAAATTTATCATGAAGTTAGTACCTGATAGTATCTTGCTTGTTTATGTTTGATTGTAGATAGATGGCCCGTGCTGTTGTTTCGTTGAATTTTAATGCGTTCCTTGAGAAAGCAAAGTTGAAAGATGATGGTAGCAATTACACGGACTGGGTCCGTAACTTGAGGATTATCCTCATTGCTGCACAAAAGAATTACGTCCTGGAAGCACCGCTGGGTGCCAGGCCTGCTGCTGGAGCAACACCAGATGTTATGAACGTCTGGTAGAGCAAAGCTGATGACTACTCGATAGTTCAGTGTGCCATGCTTTATGGCTTAGAATCGGGACTTCAACGACGTTTTAAACGTCATGGAGCATATGAGATGTTTCAGGAGTTGAAGTTAATATTTCAAGCAAATGCCCGGATTTAGAGATATGAAGTCTCCAATAAGTTCTATAGCTGCAAGATGGAGGAGAACAGTTCTGTCAGTGAGCATATACTCAAAATTTCCGGGTATAATAATCACTTGATTCAATTGGGAGTTAATCTTCCAGATGATTGCGTCATTGACAGAATTCTCCAATCACTGCCACCAAGTTACAAGAGCTTCGTGATGAACTATAATATGCAAGGGATGAATAAGACTATTCGCGAGCTCTTCGCAATGCTGAAAGCTGCGGAGGTAGAAATCAAGAAGGAGCATCTAGTGTTGATGGTCAGCAAGACCACTAGTTTCAAGAAAAAGGGCAAAGGAAAGAAGAAGGGGAACTTCAAAAAGAACAGCAAGCAAGTTGCTACTCAAGAGAAGAAACCCAAACCTGGACCTAAGCCTAAAACTGAGTGCTTCTACTGCAAGCAGACTGGTCACTGGAAGCGGAACTGCCCCAAGTATTTGGCGGATAAGAAGATGGCAAGGTGAACAAAGGTATATGTGATATACATGTTATTGATGTGTACCTTACTAATGCTCGCAGTAGCACCTGGGTATTTGATACTGGTTCTGTTGCTAACATTTGCAACTCGAAACAGGGACTACGGATTAAGCGAAGATTGGCTAAGGACAAGGTAACGATGCGCGTGGGAAATGGTTCCAAAGTCGATGTGATCACGGTCGGCACGTTACCTCTACATCTACCTTCGGGATTAGTATTAGACCTAAATAATTGTTATTTGGTGCCAGCGTTAAGCATGAACATTATATCTGGATCTTGTTTGATGCGAGATGGTTATTCATTTAAATAAGAGAATAATGGTTGTTCTATTTATATGAGTAATATCTTTTATGGTCATGCACCCTTTAAGAGTGGTCTATTCTTATTAAATCTTGATAGTAGTGACACACATATTCATAATGTTGAAGCCAAAAGATGCAGAGTTGATAATGATAGTGCAACTTATTTGTGGCACTGCCGTTTGGGTCATATCGGTGTAAAGCGCATGAAGAAACTCCATACTGATAGACTTTTGGAACCACTTGATTATGAATCACTTGGTACTTGCGAACCGTGCCTTATGGGTAAGATGACAAAAACATCGTTCTACGGTACTATGGAGAGAGCAACAGATTTGTTGGAAATCATACATACAGATGTATGTGGTCCGATGAATGTTGAGGCTCGTGGCGGATATCGTTATTTTCTCACCTTCACAGATGACTTAAGCAGATATGGGTATATCTACTTAATGAAACATAAGTCTGAAACGTTTGAAAAGTTCAAAGAATTTCAGAGTGAAGTTGAAAATCACCGTAACAAGAAAATAAAATTCCTACGATCTGATCGTGGAGGAGAATATTTGAGTTACGAGTTTGGTGTACATTTGAAACAATGCGGAATAGTTTCGCAACTCACGCCACCCGGAACACCACAGCGTAATGGTGTGTCCGAACGTCGTAATCGTACTTTACTAGATATGGTGCGATCTATGATGTCTCTTACTGATTTACCGCTATCGTTTTGGGGATATGCTTTAGAGACGGCCGCATTCACGTTAAATAGGGCACCATCAAAATCCGTTGAGACGACGCCTTATGAACTGTGGTTTGGCAAGAAACCAAAGTTGTTGTTTCTGAAAGTTTGGGGCTGCGATGCTTATGTGAAAAAGCTTCAACCTGATAAGCTCGAACCCAAATCGGAGAAATGTGTTTTCATAGGATATCCAAAGGAAACTATTGGATACACCTTCTATCACAGATCTGAAGGGAAGACTTTTGTTGCTAAATTCGCAAACTTTTTAGAGAAGGAGTTTCTCTCGAAAGAAGTGAGTGGGAGGAAAGTAGAACTTGACGAGGTAACTGTACCTGCTCTCTTATTGGAAAGTAGTACATCGCAGAAACCAGTTTCTGTGACACCTACACCAATTAGTGAGGAAGCTAATGATAATGATCATGAAACTTCAGAACAAGATACTACTGAACCTCGTATATCAAGCAGAGTAAGATCCGCACCAGAGTGGTACGGTAATCCTGTTCTGGAAGTCATGCTACTAGATCATGATGAACCTACGAACTATGAAGAAGCGATGGTGAGCCCAGATTCCGCAAAATGACTTGAAGCCATGAAATCTGAGATGGGATCCATGTATGAGAACAAAGTACGGACTTTGGTTGACTTGCCCAATGATCGGCAAGCAATTGAGAATAAATGGATCTTCAAGAAGAAGACTGACGCCGACGGTAATATCACTGTCTACAAAGCTCGACTTGTCGCAAAAGGGTTTCGGCAAGTTCAAGGGATTGACTACAATGAGACCTTCTCACCCGTAGCGATGCTTAAATCTGTCCGAATCATGTTAGCAATTGTCGCATTTTATAATTATGAAATTTGGTAGATGGATGTCAAAACTGTATTCCTGAATGGATTTCTGGAAGAAGAGTTGTATATGATGCAACCGGAAGGTTTTGTCGATCCAAAGGGAGCTAACAAAGTATGCAAGCTCCAGCGATCCATTTATGGACTGGTGCAAACTTCTCAGAGTTGGAATAAACGCTTTGATAGTGTGATCAAAGCATTTGGTTTTGTATAGACTTTTGGAGAAGTCTGTATTTACAAGAAAGTGAGTGGGAGCTCTGTAGCATTTCTGATATTATATGTAGATGACATATTACTAATCGGAAATGATATAGAATTTCTGAATAGCATAAAGGGATACTTGAATAAGAGTTTTTCAATAAAAGACCTCGGCGAAGCTGCTTACATATTGGGCATTAAGATCTATAGAGATAGATCAAGACGCTTAATTGGACTTTCACAAAGCACATACCTTGACAAAATTTTGAAGAAGTTCAAAATGGATCAAACAAAGAAAGGATTCTTGCCTGTGTTACAAGATGTGAAATTGAGTAAGACTCAATGCCCAACCAATGCAGAAGATAGAGAGAAAATGAAAGATGTTCCCTATGCTTCAGCCATAGGCTCTATCATGTATTCAATGCTGTGTATCAGACCTGATGTGTGTCTTGCTATAAGTCTAGCAGGGAGGTACCAAATTAATACAGGAGTGGATCACTGGACAACGGTCAAGAACATCCTGAAATACCTGAAAAAGACTAAGGATATGTTTCTCATATATGAAGGTGACAAAGAGCTCATCGTAAATGGTTACGTTGATGCAAGCTTTGACACTGATCCAGACGATTCTAAATCGCAAACCGGATACGTGTTTACATTAAACGGTGGAGCTGTCAGTTGGTGCAGTTCTAAACAAAGCGTTGTGGCGGGATCTACATGTGAAACGGAGTACATAGCTGCTTCGGAAGCAGCAAACAAAGGAGTCTGGATGAAGGAGTTCATATCCGATCTAGGTGTCATACCTAGTGCATCGGGTCCAATGAAAATCTTTTGTGACAATACTGGTGCAATTGCCTTGATCAGCTTATGGGGCTCCTGATCAGCTTGTCGTTCCTCACCCTTGCGTTTGAAAAATCACCCTATAACCTTGCATTTCTGGGGCTCCTAATCAGCTTGTCGTTCACGGGGACATCGACACCGGTCACAACCAGTGTCTGAGGGTGGATCGGTGTCAACGGTGATCGACCGACAAGGTAGCTCAGGCGGGGCAGCTTTGTCACCGGCTGTGACTAGTGTTAGGGCAACGGTGAACGGGGAAAGAAGGCGGCTCATGTAGGGTGGCGCATGACATCGACACCGACATCGACCAGTGTCGGAGGATGGGCCATGGGGACAAAAAAAGAAGATGAAGAGGAGGAAGAAGTGGACGATCACAAAATTTTACCACTGAAAAAAATAGGCGACTGATGCATAGTTGCTCTCTTAGTATCCACTAAAAAAATTAATAAAAGGTGATATAAATTTGAAAACTTCACTCATGTAGTCATCAGTTTGATTCATTTTTTTGTATTTTTGACGATGTAAACGTTTTTATATGTGAATTTCAATTATGTTTACATGTACCACTCGATATGCATTATGTTTATGTATGAAAAAATAAAATTATATAAAAGCCCGTGGCAACGCACAGGCATTCTACTAGTCTCCCTGGTTTCCCAGCGGTCCTCCTCGCCCCCATCCAAATCCCCCGCCACCCCCTCGCGGAGGAGGAGGAGGCCGGCGGCCATGGAGGAGGAGAGGAAGGGGTTCCAGCCACATCTGATGGCCCTGGGCGGCGGGAGCAGGTTGAGGGGTGCGGCGGGGGCGATGGGCCTGCAGAAGCAGAAGTCGTGGTCGCCCGACATCGAGCGGGACGAGGCGTGGGAGCGGCGGCGGCGCGGGATACTGGGCAGGGGCCGCCGCTCGCCGCTGCAGCGCGCGCAGAGCGTCACCGACGACCAGCTCGACGAGCTGCGCGGCTCCCTCGATCTGTGCTTCCGCTTCGACCCGCCCTCGCAGCGTTGCGCCGCCTGTGACGTCGGGAAGAGCCGCCTCGTCGAGACGCTCCCGGCGGTCGACCTCCTCTACGCCGTCGCCGCCAACGCCAACGCCGGCGCGGCCAACCAGTGCTCCTGAGGTGCCTCCTCGGAGGCCTCCGAGCCGTTGCAGATCGGGATCCCCCTCTCCATACACTCCCCAAGTACGCGCATTCAGTTCCGTTTCATCTGATCTGTTTGATTAGACGACCAGCCTCTGTATGAATTACGAATGAATCGATTGTTCACTTCTCTTCAACGAAATGCGGGTAAATTTCGATTGCTAATTCGTCGCGGGTCGGCGCGACTAAAGTTTTGTTCTGACTTTTCAACGGCGGTGCTTCCCTTCCCTGTAGATGACCCGCCGGAGACGATGAAGATGAGGCTGAAACAGTTGACGCAGGTGAGTGAAAAAATTCCCGTCCTCAGGCCAAAGTTCTCGTCGGCAGCTTCGAGGAGGCGAAAAAATGCCTTCTGAAGGCTCAACAGCTGGAGATGCTCTAGCTCCATACTGTTGCTCGTACGGCATGTGGTTATCTGCCAGCCATACGTTCCGTGAAGATGGCGCCCGCGCATGCACGTAGACGTAGGTAGACGTTACACGTACGTGCTCGCGTGTTTTCTTGCATGGATGTCTGTCTAGCTGGAGCACATCGACCGCATCACCGGCATGCCGCAGTTATTGCGTGTCGCGTGTACATCACTGTAATCACGCTGATAGAGCGGGCTGTGATTTTCTTTTCCACCGCCCAGAAAAAAGCTACACTGCGTTTACTATAGTGGATGCTGCCGTGTTCGAGTGAGGCGAGAAAACGAAAGAAAAAATGCACCAAACAAGCGCGAGTATGCAAGCAACAAACGTCACCGAAATTTACTATACACACCATAGATTCCGGAATCACGGGCCATTTTACTATGCACGCCACCGCACCCCAGACACCACTTTGTATCGTGTCTTTCGCACGATCGACCGCTACTGGCTCGTCATCGCTCCACCGAGAGTGAGATACTTTTGACTCCAACTGCTTGCCCTCTTTGCGAAAAGCAGATCCATTAAACAAGCTTATTACGTTCGTTCATGCTCTCCCAAAGCTGCGTGTTTGCGCTTTCTGGCACAAGTGGCAGCAACAGGCAGGGCGCACATTTGTTCCTTCTTTGGCGCGTCCCTTCCGTACCACGGCATGTACCAAGCAGATATTCGCAGCCCGTCCGTCCGTCCGTCACCAGCGAAAGCCGAAGGCGGCGCGGGACTTTGGTGGCACCCCGGCGGCCGGCGTGCAGGCCCAAGGCATAGCCGGTAACTGTCCGCTAGTGGGTCGATCGATTAATCCGATGTGTGTTTGTCCGAGCATCCGGGACGTGTATCAGGCTAGTCAGACTACCCACAGTGGGAGTAACTTCAGTAGTAATATTGAATTCAACTTAACAAATTTGTTTATGTGGCAATGAGTTAATGAAGAAAGAGGTAGTAGTAGTAACTTAGCTAGTTACTATAACATCACATGTCTTAATGCAATATCAGTCTATAACATAATAAATGAAGCTCTGCATGTTACCACACTTATGTTACTACCCACTATGAAGGTAGTAACATAGTCTAGGGATATGTGTATGTTACTAGTGTATGTTACTCTTCATTGTGGCTAGTCTCATAGTAGGGGTAACTTAGATAGTAACTTAACACATTCCAAGACAATTTTACTTATGTGGCAAGTATTTAATAAGAAAAAAGGTGCTTGTGGTAACATAATATGTTACTGTAACATAGCGCTTCTCGAGATAAAATAAGTCTACAAGCTAATAAATGAAACAATCTATGACACTATTACTATGTTACTTTGCATTATGAAGATAGTAACTTACACTAGTGTCATATGTATGACACTAATATAAATTACTCCCCATTATCACCAGCCTCATCTTCCACGGTCGACTACGAGAGCTAGCTACCGACAATAACACGTGTCGCGTGTGAATGTTTTGCTTGCTGGTTTTATGTTTCGTTGGCGCGCTTCAGGGAAGAAAGTCCACCACATCATTGTCCAAAACGATGTATCGGTCACGGACGAGGAATCAGACATCACAGCACAATGTCCAAAGCGCGGGCAGCTGCACGCCTAGCCAAAGTGCATGGATGTGAAGCGAGCACACTGCCCTACGCCGTTAAAAGAGGAGTGATCCATGCATCGACTTGTGTAAACAAAGGATCCGGCTTGCCTGCTCCCTTCTCGTGCTTTCATCCATGCTTTCACCTTATTCAACGGCTGTTTTTTTTTCTTTTTTCTTTCTAATCTAATCATCCCCTGATTTTAAGAAGGTGGGGCCGGACCTTATTTCGTTTCAATCAAATCAAGCCATGTTACGGGAGCATGGATGGACACACAGGAGGGGAGCAGGCAAGTCTCGTCGGTAAAAAAACCCTCTCAACCTGCCACCGTTAATCCATTGTTTCATGGTGGCAGCATGTGTCAGGGAGTCCAGATGGGACTCGTACCGTACTGTCCAGAGTCACGGTCACGGATCTCCCACGAATTTACTATATATTTTCCGCAAGATCGTGCCGACATATATGAGTATTTTTTGTCCGGCATTTCATGTTCATGTCAGCCCGATTTTGCTATTGGCCACCTTTCCACGCAACTTGCCAAGCGAGAGCACCACTTTCGTCTTTTGACGCATGCATGCATGCCTACCATAGTCGATGGATTTATAGAGCTAGCCAAACATGATTATCAACTTTGTTCGTGCTTCCCTTCCGTACCACGGCATGTACCTGCCTGCCCTAGTGTCCTCGCCGTGAAAGGGGAGTGAAACGGCCTTCGCGAAACCACCCATGTTCTTCCTCATCCAATAACGGAAGCAACCCATTACGTCCATCTCTTTCGAGTTTCGGCAGAGAAAAATGAAATGAAATGCTCAAGAGCGCATCTTCTTTCCGAGCAATGAGAGTCACGTCGACGTCGAGGTATGGCCATGATCGCATCGAGGTATGGCCATGATCGCCTGGGACAAAGCATGTCTGCCCAAAACACATGAGGGTCTGGGAGTGCTTAATATTGGAACACATAATCAAGCTCTTCTTCTGAAGTTCTTACATAAATTCATGAACAGAGAACATACACCTTGGGTCAGGATTATTTGGAAATCTTATTACACTCAACAGCTACCTGATGAAAGAGCTATAGGATCCTTCTGGTGGAGAGCTGTCCTCAAGCTTCTTCCAATTTATAAAGAACACTCTGTGTGTGTGGCTGACTCAGGGAATACTATTGCATTTTGGAAGGACAAATGGACAGAACAAGAATTGCAACTCAGCTACCCTCAACTGGCCTCTTACTGCAGAAATTTGGAAATCTCCCTATTTCAAGTCTTGGACTCACCCAACATTGAAGAGCTCTTTCATCACCTCTCTCTTCTCAAGCATATCAACAGCTTCTACATCTGCAGACTCAGCTCCAAGATAGAAGTCAGTTCCAAGGATGTGACAAATGGAGTTACCTTGGGAAAAATCAAGGCTATTCAGTCATCAAGATGTATAAATCCTTAATAGGACCCAGTAACTGTCATCTGAAGAAAATATTCCCTAGAGGCAATAATAAAGTTATTATTTATTTCCTTATATCATGATAAATGTTTATTATTCATGCTGGAATTGTATTAACCGGAAACATAATACTTGTGTGAATACATAGACAAACAGAGTGTCACTAGTATGCCTCTACTTGACTAGCTCATTGATCAAAGATGGTTATTATTCATGCTGGAATTGTATTAACCGAAAACATAATACTTGTGTGAATACATAGACAAACAGAGTGTCACTAGTATGCCTCTACTTGACTAGCTCATTGATCAAAGATGGTTATGTTTCCTAGCCATAGACATGAGTTGTCATTTGATTAACGGGATCACATCATCAGGAGAATGATGTGATTGACTTGACCCATTCCGTTAGCTTAGCACTCGATCGTTTAGTATGTTGCTATTGCTTTCTTGATTTCTTATACATGTTCCTATGACTATGAGATTATGCAACTCCCGTTTACCGGAGGAACACTTTGTGTGCTACCAAACGTCACAACATAACCGGGTGATTATAAAGGTGCTGTACAGGTGTCTCCAAAGGTACTTGTTGGGTTGGCGTATTTCGAGATTAGGATTTGTCACTCTGATTGTCGGAGAGGTATCTCTGGGCCCACTCGGTAATGCACATCACTTAAGCCTTGCAAGCATTGCAACTAATGAGTTAGTTGCAGGATGATGTATTACGGAACGAGTAAAGAGACTTGCCAGTAACAAGATTGAACTAGGTATTGAGATACCGACGATCGAATCTCGGGCATGTAACATACCGATGACAAAGGGAACAATGTATGTTGTTATGTGGTCTGACCGATAAAGATCTTCATAGAATATGTGGGAGCCAATATGAGCATCCAGGTTCCGCTATTGGTTATTGACCGGAGAGGTGTCTCGGTCATGTCTACATAGTTCTTGAACCCATAGGGTTAGCACGCTTAAAGTTTCGATGACGGTTATATTATGAGTTTATGAGTTTCAATGTACCGGATGTTGTTCGGAGTCCCAGATGTGATCACGGACATGACGAGGAGTCTCGAAATGGTCGAGACATGAAGATTGATATATTGGAAGCCTATATTTGGATATCAAAAATGTTCCGAGTGAAATCGGGATTTAACCAGCGTACCGAGGGGTTAACCGGAACCCCCCGGGGGCTTAATGGGCCATAGTGGGCCTTAGTGGAGAAGAGGAGAGGCGGCTAGGGCAGGCCTGCGGCCCCCTCCCCCTCTAGTCCAATATATGTGGATGACATTATCTTCGGCTGCACCAATCAGAAGTACAGTGAAGAGTTTGGATATATGATGCAAGAGCAATATCAGATGTCCATGATGGGGGAGCTGAAGTTCTTCCTTGGTCTTCAAATACGACAACAACGCAATGGCATCTTCATATCTCAAGAGAAGTATCTCAAAGATTGCCTAAAGAAGTTCGGTATGCAAGACTGCAAAGGCTTCACAACACCAATGCCAGCCAAACATCATCTGGGTCCTGACGACAATGGTAAAGAGTTCGACCAAAAGGTATACAACTCCATGATTGGTTCTTTACTTTATCTATGTGCATCTAGGCCAGATATTATGCTTAGTGTTTGCATGTGTGCTCGATTTCAAGCGGCACCAAAGGAGTCGCATCACTTAGCTGTGAAGCGAATTCTTCGATATTTGGCTCACACCCCAACTCTAGGATTATGGTATCCAAAAGGCTCAGAGTTTGATCTGGTTGGATTCTCGGATGCTAATTATGCTGGTGACAAAGTTGATCGCAAGTCTACATCAGGCACATGTCACTTTATGGGACGATCACTTGTATGTTGGTCTTCAAAGAAGCAGAACTGTGTATCTCTCTCCACTGCTGAATCTGAATACATTGCTGTTGGATCTTGCTGCGCTCAGCTTCTGTGGATGAAGCAAACACTCAAGGACTATGGCATTCATCTGAAGCAAGTACCACTTTACTGCGACAATGAAAGCGCCATCAAGATTTCTAACAACCCAGTTCAGCACTCGAAGACAAAGCACATTCAAATTCGTCATCACTTTCTCGGAGATCATGTTGTGAAGGAAGACATTGATATCATACACGTCAACACTGAAGAGCAATTGGCAGATACCTTCACCAAGCCCTTGGATGAGAAGAGGTTTTGCAAGTTACGGTGTGAGCTAAATATCCTGGAATCCTCAAATGTCCTGTGATCAGGCACACATCCTAACCCTTATGCATATTGATGACTTAGATGTGCAACACACGAAGTGAAGTATATCTTCAATCAATGAAGACATACATTCTAAGTGTGAATACATTAATGTGGAATTTGACTTCGGAGCGCCACGATAATTGTGCGCCATGTCTGGGTCTAATACTTCCTATACGGTGGGTAACGCCACCACCAAACGTTCTATTTTGAAGTGTTTCACTCATGGCGTTACCTTGCAATGTCTTCACATTTGGTTTGGCTTCGATCTCAACATATTTTCATGATTATATATATATATATATGCTAGTATTCTGTCCTCTACAATATTCACTTATAGCTATGTCTTCGTGTTGAATCTTTTGAACTAAGTGGATGTGATCGGACCCTAACCTCTCTATGCTTTCTATCTCAAACTCTATCTCTCCAAGTCATATGCATTCTATTGAAACTGTCGAATGTCTTCTCTGCGTCCTTGTCAGCAGAAGATACACAGACAACCATTAAGTCCCTTTTCAATGCTCATTCCTCCACATGAATTCTGGAGAAGTAGGAACGACCACCCGACAATCCAGGCGTGCGTGGGACGTGGAACAAACCCCAAAATTCCGCATAATGGCCACGTGTTCCTCAAATGCGAATCGCCAGGGGTACCTGTGTAATAGCACAGTGCCGCCCCTGTGCCTATAAATACACACTCACAGCGGTCATTATCTCTTCTTCCACCCTCGCATGAACCCTAGCGCCACCGCTAGCTCTCGACGACGCCAGCGACGAAGCGCTTCGCTGCCGCAACCTCTCCGACGCCGTCTTCACGCCGACCGCGGACATCGTCCTCTCCGCCGTCGCTATAGGTGTCCTCCGTCGCCAAGTTAGGGCACGGAAGATCGAACTACTCGGCCTTATCTCCCACTTCGTCTAGCAGTTCTCAGCGTGGTAAATAAAACTCCCTTTTTTTACAGCACCGTTGATCCTATTGATCTGTCACTTTGTACCACAAGCAGTTTCTGTTCACACAAGCTAGATCTCTCTCATACTGCATCTCATAAACATGCCTAGTATATTCACTTGTGCTTCACAAAGTAGTTAGATTCCTCACTTGTACTGATCTGTGGATTCGTATAAATCTGGAACCAACTTCTTATCTATGAGTGAATGTCTTCGCACGATGAGGCCAATGTCTTCTCAACTGATTTATCTTCAAAATCTTTTGAGAATGCATATGACCTCTTCCCCTTCCCTCGCACCTTAATGCTGTCACAGGTACATGTCCGTGGGAGAATCCTTTGGTTCTCATAGTCTGCATTCATTTGCAGAATTCTTACAGCATCACATAAATTCTTCCGAAGCCAGTTCCTGTTGGTCCAGCAAATGAAAACCTTTGAAGCCTTTGAACATCTTGAAGCCTTTCAAGGTAAAGTTTATGGCTTCATAGAAAGCAGCAAGGAAGGGTGGCAGAAAGCGTCGTGGTGAGACCTCCAGAGATCTGCCAGATGAACTCTCAGAAATGTACAAGACAGATCCTAAAGAGGATTACGGTCAGCGCAAGACCCGAATCCAATGGATTCAAAGATATTGGGCAGAACAATGGTTCAAATACAGATTTGTGACCCAGGAGTATGCTGAGAAAAACGCCATCAAGAGACCGTGGGGAGACATCCTATTCAAGAATCTTCTACCCAGGTCCAGAGATGAAGCCATTGCTCAAGGCTTCTATCCATGCATGGTCCGTGGACCACAGCCTGCTGATGCACACTCGTCGTCACTGCTATGGTGTCGTGACGACAATCTATTCAAGCGCAACTTCAGTTTGCTCAGAACTCAGCGAAGCAGAACAAGAAGACTTTTGGGTTAGACTTCAACCATGGTCCCTCATCTCCAAGGGCAGATGGCACACGACATGCAGAACCCAATGTCATCGGTCCTTTCGCCAATCTTGAAGGCCTCATCACCTACATCTTGGTTCAAGGGACTGCAGTGAATGAGCCTGTAGCTGACACTGAGTCTGATGACGCGCCTGCAGTGCCGAAGCCAAAGCAGTTGAAGAAGTCAAAAGCTTCAAAGCCGGCCCCTTCACCAAAAATCTCAAAGGCAAAGCCATTGGCGACTGCATCTCCTGAAGACAGTGTGCAGTCTGAAGACTTATCACGCGTCTCAAGGCCCCAGAAGGCCAAGATGCCTCTGTCTCACACTGGCAAAGAGCTAACAGCTGCTGCCATTCTGCGCAACGACGACATTGATCTGTCAAGTGATGAAGATCTTGCAGATGACGCTCTTGAACAACTCATCAAGAGCAAAGAAGATGCAGAAATCTTCAATGATCTGCCTCTCTTTGATGTCACCATCATCCACAACTTCATTGACGAGTGGTTTGACACGCCAAACATCAGCTCTGAAGATCTGCAGCTACCCATTGGCCTCAGTGTCGCCTTCCAAGGCGCCATTGCTTCAGAACTTGCTATTGCTCAGCGCATTGTTGAGCTGAAGCAGAAGATTGACTATGAAAAGGCTCAGTTCAAGAAGCATATGGCCAAGCTCAGCGTGCAAGAAGTGAAGAACTTCAAGACAATGATGCACGAGCTCAAGGAAGCCTTTGTGAAGAAGCGTGCAGAAGCTCAGGGTTCGCGTGAGCGCATGAAGACTCTGGCTGACAGATGTGTGCAAGCCTATAATGAGGCTGAGAAGCGCAAGGCACTTGGGCGTCCTGGCATCGACCCCAGGATGGCCGCAAAGAAGAAGAAGAAGCCTGCTACGGCTGAATCTGATGCACCAAGGCAAGAAGCAGTTCCGATTGTCTTCCCAACAAGAATGACTGGCTCGAAGCCAAAGAGCCGGTCAACAGCTTCAGAGCTCAAGAAGACAAGAACTGCTGAGGCTGAAGCCAGGAAGAGGAAACACTCTGAAGACTCTCCTACTGCCCCCACCAAGAAAAAGAGAAAGACCAAGAAAACTCGGGCTGCTCCCACAGAGCCCTTAATAGTTGAACCAATTTCTATGGTTCATCCTGACGCAGAACGTCAACTGACAGTTCGTGAGCCTGCTTCCACAGAGGCTTCTGAAGCTGAAGACATTACAGCAGCTGATCCCATCGCTGCTGAAGACATTGGTCATCATGACAATGTAGAAGATGATGCAGTCCTTCCTTAGTTAGAAAACAGCGAACTCATCAGTATTGGTCGTCCACTGACGCCAATTGCACAGGATGCTTCATGGGTGGATCGCCCACAAGAGGAAGAAGACTATGAGGCCCAGCCCACTCCAACTCCACAGGCGTCGTCTGTGTTCCGCAGGCTTCGCAAAGGTCCAAGGCCTCAAGTCTTTGCTGAAGACATTCCGGCTGCATCAGCCGCAGAAGAAGAAGTACCACAAGATCCCACTCCCCTGCTCCACCAAGAAGCAGTTCTCCAGGAGAACGTGCCTGTGACCGACCCTCCAGCTAGTCAAGTGGAGGATGAAAATCTTGAGGCTGCCACAACCAACAACGAAGCTAATGTGGAGCCCTCCCCAGCAAAAGCTTCGGAAGACAGCGAAGCCACTGATCCCACCACTTCTGTTCCTGAGTCTGCTGCCGGTCCCCAATTCAACTATCATGTTGAGCACAGGCCTCAGGTCCAGAAGCCAATCCCAAGACTGCCAAGGTTTCCAGGTCCTGCATCAGCACCTGGCTCCTTCAACATCAATGGCTTCAGGGCAGACAACACGTTTTCAATAGCTCCAGGAACCCCTACTCAAGGGAAAGGATATCATCTGATCGGTTCTGGAGCTATCCTCAGCGAAGCTATTACTCTTGCATTCTTTACAACAAGGTCGCATCTTCCCACACAAGCGCCTTGACGTTGAAGCTATAGCTGGTCTGCCTTGTCTAGAAGAAGTGTTGGATTGCTTCAAGCAAGTGGGTCTGCTGCAGTTTGTTACTGATGAAGAGCATTGAAATGAAGAGCTGCTGCTACAATTCTATGCCACACTTCACATCAAAGGGTACAGCAGAGATCCGAAGACTTGGGTCCTGGAGTGGATGACTGGCAACGTTCATCACGAAGCCAATGCATTTGACATCCTTGAGCTCACTGGCTTGCCCACTCCTGGCGATCTCTTCGAGCAAAGCTGTCAGCTGCATGCTGAAGCTATTGAGAGCATCTTTCAGCGGCCAGAACCTGATATGAGTCAAATGCTCAGCATGATGAAGCCATTGCCCCAAGATGTTGCGTATCCCACAGAGTTCTTCGTTGAAGACCTTGAGTACATGCCCAGAACCATCTATCACATCATCAGGCGAACTCTCTGGCCTATCAAAGGGCACTCTCCAAATGCCAAGCTTCAGGGTGCAATGAAGACTTTGGTCTTCTATATACTTCATGGCAAATACTTCAATGCACAGGACTTGTTCATACGCCAACTTGCTGCATCAGGCATTGATCTGTTTGGTTTGAAGTTCTACGCCCCTTGGGTCATGCGGCTGATCAAGCTACACTCCGCCATCTCGTATCGGCCCTCAGCCCGCAACCATTGGATCTTCTTGCCTGACGTGGATATGTCTACTGAAGCCATATATTCTGAGCCTGCCAAGCAACCTCTAAGTCTTCAGAATGCAGACCATCAGAGTTTTACTCAGAACGTTGAAGGCGTTGAAGCAGTTTCTCGGGTGTATCCTTTGGCTGGCACTACACGTGCACCACACCCTGCTTCCACTGAAGCCACTGACAGTGCCACTGCTCCAAGACCCAAGAAGCGCACTCGTGTTCTCAACGACCGAGAGCTTCTTGTGGCTCTACATCAGAAATAAGATAGGCATCATGACTGGCTGAAGTGTCAGATGAAAAGCCTCTTGGTGGATGTTAATCGCACTCGAAATCTTGCCACCAAGAATGCTTTCGTAGCCCATGAAACCTGTCGCCGCACATGGAAAGGGCTAACAATGATGCTTTCTGAAGCTGATCTTCAAGAGGATGGCTTCACTGAGAGATTCAAGTTTGACTCCACACCTCCTCGAAGGGATGTGCTGCTAGGAACTCCATCCCTTGAAGACTCTGAGTTCTCTTCCTCTGCTGCCACAGTCACTGCCAGAATTATTGAGGAAGAAGACGATGCTACTTCACCGCCACCTCCTTCAGCACCTCCAAGCTCTTCTACACCGCCAAACAACACCAACAACCCTGCTACTTCACCTACTCCTCATGGGAACGAGTAGAGGCTCTATGTCTTCAAACCTTTTTGGTCATTACTGACAAAAGGGGGAGAAGCATATGAGATTGATAGTCTTCAAGCGGGTCCATATGGGCGGGTGCTTTATATTTTGCTTCGTGCTTACAACTCTCGTTTTTTTGCTACATTTGGTTCTTATGAGTTGTAACACTTAAACTAGATGGTCGTCTGCTACTTATTTGCCACCTTGTTTTGCGAAGATAAATTCCGCATATGCGACGATAAATTCCGCACGTAGCTCATTCTGCAGACGTCCATTTTCCATTATGCATGGCATTATCTTCATATACTTTCACATGCATAGTGGATTGTCATCATAAGTTGAAGTGGATCTCCACAAGTACCACCTGCCATGTGCATTTGCATTCCAAAAGCAAATTAACTTATATGCACGTCTTCAGGGGGAGCCCTTGCAACTTATGAAGACAATTCCTTATCCCTTACAGTTTCACAAATTATATTCCCCGTTGAAAACTTCAACTAGTTTGTCATCAATCACCAAAAAGGGGGAGATTGTAAGTGCATCTAGTGCCACCCCTAGTTGGTTTTGGAGTATTGACGACAAACCTAGTTGAGGGACTAATGTGTTTGTGAGAATTGCAGGATAACACAGGTAGAAGTCCCTCATTGATTCGATTTTACTACCAGAGATGACCCCTAAAAATGTATGAACACATTGAAGTCAAAGGTGGTATATGAAGATATTCACATTAAAGACTATGACAAGAGAAGACACTATATGAAGCCTATGGAGCTCGAAGACTTAGATCTTTCGTAGTTCTTTTTCTTTTGTGTTGAGTCATAGGAACCACCGTACTGTTAAGTGGGGTCCAAGAGAACCAGTCAGAATGACTGAAGTGATGCCTAAACCAAAAACCTATGTCTTCGAGTGAAGACTATGAGAGCGAATCTTGTCCAGAGTCGGACAAGTCAGCTTTGCTTGTAGCCCAAGTAAAGTTGTCGTGTGAGTTTGAAATCTGACAGTTGGAATACGTGTCAGTTCCTTAGTGACCCAGGGTCATTTCGAACAAATCAGGTCGGGTTGCCAAGTGGCTATAAATAGCCCACCCCCTACAACCATAAATGGTTGGCTGCTCAGATTAATAGTACGGCTTTTGTCGTTTGAGAGCAACCCACCTCGAAGCCTTTGAGAGAGAATTCCTTGCGAGGACAAAAACCCTAACCACCAGAGCCAGAGAGAATTGGGCATCACTTAAGTCTTCTTGTCTGTGTGATCTGAAGACTTATTACACTTGAGGACTGTGCATCCTCCAGCCGGTTAGGCGTCGCGTTCTGAGCATCCAAGAGACATTGTGGATTGCCAGTGAACGAAGTCTGTGAAGGTTTGGGAGTCTACCTTGAAGACTTACCAGAGTGATTGGGCGAGGTCTATGTGACCTTAGCTCAAGGAGAATACGGTGAGGACTGGGTGTCCTGAGCTGCGTGTTCAGGACTGGGTGTCCGGGACTGTGTGTCCTAAGGTTTAAATACCTAGCCGCTCCAACCAGACGTACAGTTGTCACAGAAACTGGAACTGGTTCAACAAATCATTGTCTTCAACGAGTCACTGGTTTCATCTTCACTTCACTTTACTTACTGTTCCTCCTTGTGAAGTCATTGTATGTTTGCTCTATCATTTGTCTTCACTGAGTGACTGCGTATTCTGTTTGGCTTCACAATATCTTCCTACCTGATCCTTACTACCTAGCTGCTATTAGTCTTTGTGCTTTCACTTCATTGAATACTTGACTATGGTTTGCCTTGTGTAGACTACCTTCCGCTGCATGGTAATAGGTTTAATTTTATCGTTTGTCTTCAAAACTCCCATGTTCTGAAGACTTTCATAAAAATCGCCTATTCACCCCCCCTCTAGTCGATATAACGCACTTTCAGGAAGTGCCCCGGTATCGTATCACCATCACTTTTATCTTTACCGTTTTTCTTAGTTCGATCCTTTTGGTAATATCTTGATCTAGTAGAATAAAACTTCTTAGTATGATATAGTTGTGAGTTTTGCTTTATTATCCTTCTATGTAATCGAGTCCATGAGCTATATAATAAAGATTAGTGTTGAGTTAAGGGCTTGATTATTTTGCCATGATCTTAAGTGAATAAAAGAAAACGAGAAAGGAATAAAAAGAAACAAAGAGATCGTATGGATCTCATGGAGAGTAATGAGCTCACATAGAAAAAGTATGATGAATAAAAGTTGTTGAGAGTTGACAAGCATACTTTTGGTCATCGTTGCAATTAATAGGAAGTAATAAAGAAAGAGAGGTCTTCACATATAAATATATTCTCTTGGACATCTTTTATGATTGTGAGCACTCATTAAAATATGACATGCTAAAGAGTTGACATTGGACAAGAAAGACAACGTAATGGGTTATGTTTTCTTACATCTGAGATGTATTATATTGTCTTGGATCTTCCAACATGATGAGCTTGCCTTTCCCCCTCATGCTAGCCAAATTCATTGCACCAAGTAGAGATACTACTTGTGCTTCCAAACACCCTCAAACCAGTCTTGCCATAAGAGTCCATCATATCTACCTATGGATTGAGTAAGATCCATCAAGTAAGTTGACATCAGTGCAAGCAATAAAAATTGCTCTCTAAATATGTATGATTAATTGGTGTGGAGGAAATAAGCTTTATACGATCGTGTGATATGGAAGTAATAAAAGCGACAGACTGCATAATAGAGGTCCATATCACAAGGGGCAATATAAAGTGACGTTCTTTCGCACTAAGATTTTGTGCATCCAACCATAAAAGCGCATGACAACCTCTGCTTCCCTCTGCGAAGGGCCTATCTTTTACTTTTATCTCCTACATTGCATAAGAGTCATGGTGATTTTCACCCTTCCTTTTTACACTTTATCCTTTGGCAAGCACAATATGTTGGAAAGATCCTGGTATATATATAGATAATTGGATGTGAGTTTTCATGAACTATTACTATTGACATTACCCTTGAGGTAAAACGTTGGGAGGCAAAACTATAAGCCCCTATCTTTCTCTGTGTCTGATTAAAACTCCATACCCATAAGTATTGCGTGAGTGTCAGCAATTGTGAAAGATTATATGATAGTTGAGTATGTGGACTTGCTGAAAAGCACTTATACATTGACTCTTTCCTATGTTATGATAAATTGCAATTGCTTCAATGACTAAGATTGTAGTTTGTTAGTTTTCAATGAAGTTTACAATTCATACTTGATATTGTGATTGAATTATTACTCTAGCATTAGAGATCATATGACAAGAATTATATAAGTTGCTGTTCTAAGAATGATCATGATGCCCTCATGTACGTATTTTATCTACACCTCTATCTCTAAACATGTGGACATATTTTTCGATTTCGGCTTTTCGCTTGAGGACAAGCGAGGTCTAAGCTTGGGGGAGTTGATACGTCCATTTTGCATCATGCTTTTATATCGATATTTATTGCATTATGGGCTATTATTACACATTATGTCACAATACTTATGCCTATTCTCTCTTATTTTACAAGGTTTACATAAAGAGGGAGAATGCCGACAGCTGGGATTCTGGGCTGGAAAAGGAGCAAATATTAGAGACCTATTCTGTACAACTCCAAAAGTCCTGAAACTTCACGGAAGATGTTTTCCTAATATATAAAAAATACTGAGAGCAAGAACTTCACCAGGGGGGCCACACCCTACCCACGAGGGTGGGGGCGCGCTCTACCCCCTGGGCGCGCCCCCTACCTCATGGGCCCCCTGGTGGCCCTCCGGTGGCCATCTTCTGCTATATGGATTCTTTCGATGGGAAAAAATCATAACCATCTTCTCGGACGAAACTCCGCCGCCACAAGGCGGAACCTTGACGGAACCAATCTAGGGCTCTGGCGGAGCTGTTCTGCCGGGGAAACTTCCCTCCCGGAGGGGGAAATCATCACCATCGTCATTACCAACGCTCCTCTCATCGGGAGAGGGCGATCTCCATCAACATCTTCATCATCACCATCTCATCTCAAAACCCTAGTTCATCTCTTGTATCCAATTCTTGTCTCCAAGTCCGGGATTGGTGCTAGTAGGTTGCTAGTAGTGTTAATTACTCCTTGTAGTTGATGCTAGTTGGTTTATTTGGTGGAAGATCATATGTTCAGATCCTATATGCATATTAATACCCCTCTGATTATGAACATATTTATGCTTCGTGAGTAGTTACTTTTGTTCCCGAGGACATGGGAGAAGTCTTGCTATTAGTAGTCATGTGAATTTGGTATTCGTTCGATATTTTGATCAGATGTACATTGTCTCTCCTCTAGTGGTGTTATGTGAACGTCGACTACATGACACTTCACCATTATTTGGGTCTAGAGGAAGGCATTGGGAAGTAATAAGTAGATGATGGGTTGCTAGAGTGACAGAAGTTTAAACCCTAGTTTACGCGTTGCTTCGTAAGGGGCTGATTTGGATCCATATGTTTCATGCTATGGTTAGGTTTACCTTAATACTTTTGTTGTAGTTGCGGATGCTTGCAATAGAGGTTAATCATAAGTGGGATGCTTGTCCAAGTAAGGGCAGTACCCAAGCACCGGTCCACCCACATACCAAATTATCAAAGTACCGAACGCGAATCATATGAACGTGATGAAAACTAGCTTGACGATATTCCCATGTGTCCCCGGGAGCGCTTTCCATCTTATAAGAGTTTGTCCAGGCTTGTCCTTTGCTACAAAAAAGATTGGGCCACCTTGCTGCACATTATTTACTTTTGTTACTTGTTGCTCGTTACAAATTATCTTATCACAAAACTATCTGTTACCACTTATATCAGTACTTGCAGAGAATACCTTGCTGGAAACCGCTTATCATTTCCTTCTGCTCCTCGTTGGGTTCGACACTCTTACTTATCGAAAGGACTACGATAGATCCCATATACTTGTGGGTCATCACCGGCCGCACCTCCCCCCTTGCTCCTTTATATAGGGGGGTAGGAGGGCACCCAGAGACACAATAATTGATTTTGATCTTTTAGCCGTGTGCGGTGCCCCCCTGCACCATAGTCCACCTTGATAATACTGTAGCGATGCTTAGGCGAAGCCCTGCATCGGTAGAACATCATCATCTTCACCACGCCGTCGTGCTGACGAAAATCTCCTTCAACACTCGGCTGGATCGGAGTTTGAGGGACGTCATCGGGATGAACATGTGCTGAACTCGGAGGTGTCGTGTGTTCGGTACTTGATCGGTCGGATCGTGAAGACGTACGACTACATCAACCGCGTTGTGCTAACGCTTCCACTTTCGGTCTACGAGGGTACGTGGACAACACTCTCCCCTCTCGTTGCTATGCATCACCATGATCTTGCGTGTGCGTAGGATTTTTTTTTGAAATTACTACGTTTCCCAATAGTGGTATCAGAGCCAGGTTTTATGCGTAGATGTCATATGCACAAGTATAACACAAGTGAGTTGTGGGCGACATAAGTCATACTGCTTACCAGCATGTCATACTTTGGTTCGGCGGTATTGTTGGATGAAGCGGCCCGGACCGATATTACGCGTACACTTACGCGAGACTGGTTCTACCGACGTGCTTTGCACACAGGTGGCTGGCGGGTGTCAGTTTCTCCAACTTTAGTTGAACTGAGTGTGGCTACGCCCGGTCCTTGCGAAGGTTAAAACAACACCAACTTGACAAACTATCGTTGTGGTTTTGATGCATAGGTAAGAACGGTTCTTGCTCAGCCCGTAGCAGCCACGTAAAAATTGCAACAATAAAGTAGAGGACATCTAACTTGTTTTTGCATGGCATGTTGTGATGTGATATGGTCAAAGCATGATGCTAAATTTTATTGTATGAGATGATCATGTTTTGTAACCGAGTTATCGGCAACTAGCAGGAGCCATATGGTTGTCGCTTTATTGTATGCAATGCAATCACCCTGTAATGATTTACTTTATCACTAAGCGGTAGCGATAGTCGTAGAAGCATAAGATTGGCGAGACGACAATGATGCTACGATGGAGATCAAGGTGTCGCGCCGGTGACGAAGGTGATCATGATGGTGCTTTGGAGATGGAGATCACAAGCACAAGATGATGATGGCCATATCATATCACTTATATTGATTGCATATGATGTTTATCTTTTATGCATCTTATCTTGCTTTGATTGACGGTAGCATTATAAGATGATCTCTCACTAAATTTCAAGATAAAAGTGTTCTCCCTGAGTATGCACCATTGCCAAAGTTCGTCATGCCCAGACACCACGTGATGATCGGGTGTGATAAACTCTATGTCCATCTACAACGGGTGCAAGCCAGTTTTGCACACGCATAATACTCAGGTTAAACTTGACGAGCCTAGCACATGCAGATATGGCCTCGGAACACTGAGACCGAAAGGTCGAGCGTGAATCATATAGTAGATATGATCAACATAGTGATGTTCACCATTGAAAGCTACTCCATTTCACGTGATGATCGGTTATGGTTTAGTTGATATGGATCACATGATCACTTAGAGGATTAGAGAGATGTCTATCTAAGTGGGAGTTCTTAAGTAATATGATTAATTGAACTTAAATTTATCATGAACTTAGTACCTGATAGTATCTTGCTTGTCTATGTTGATTGTAGATAGATGGCCCGTGCTGTTGTTCCGTTGAATTTTAATGCGTTCCTTGAGAAAACAAAGTTGAAAGATGATGGTAGCAATTACACAGATTGGGTCCGTAACTTGAGGATTATCCTCATTGCTGCACAGAAGAATTACATTCTGGAAGCACCGCTAGATGCCAAACCTGTTGCAGGAGCAACACCAGATCTTATGAATGTCTGGCAGAGCAAAGCTGATGACTACTTGATAGTTCAGTGTGCCATGCTTTACGGCCTAGAACCGGGACTTCAACAATGTTTTGAATGTCATGGAGCATATGAGATGTTCCAGGAGTTGAAGTTAATATTTCAAGCAAATGCCCGTATTGAGAGATATCAAGTCTCCAATAAGTTCTACAGCTGCAAGATGGAGGAGAATAGTTCTGTCAGTGAGCATATACTCAAGATGTCTGGGTACTGCAATCACTTGATTCAATTGGGAGTTAATCTTCCGAATGATAGCGTGATTGACATAATTCTTCAATCATTGCCACCAAGCTACAAAAGCTTCGTGATGAACTATAACATGCAAGGGATGGATAAGACGATTCCCGAGCTCTTCGCAATGCTAAAGGCTGTGGAGGTAGAAATCAAGAAGGAGCATCAAGTGTTGATGGTCAATAAGACCACCAGTTTCAAGAAAAAGGGCAAAGGAAAGAAGAAGGGGAACTTCAAGAAAAACAGCAAGCAAGTTGCTGCTCAAGAGAAGAAACCCAAGTCTGGACCTAAGCCTAAGACTGAGTGCTTCTATTGCAAGCAGACTGGTCACTGGAAGCAGAACTGCTCCAAGTATTTGGCGGATAAGAAAGATGGCAAGGTGAACAAAGGTATATGTGATATACATGTTATTCATGTGTACCTTACCAGAGCTCGCAGTAGCACCTGGGTATTTGATACTGGTTCTATTACTAATATTTGCAACTCAAAACAGGGACTACGGATTAAGCGAACACTGGCCAAGGACGAGGTGACGATGCGCGTGGGAAACAGTTCCAAAGTCGATGTGATCGCCGTCGGCACGCTACCTCTACATCTACCTTCGGGATTAGTATTAGACCTAAATAATTGTTATTTGGTGCCAGCGTTGAGCATGAACATTATATCTGGATCTTGTTTGATACAAGACAGTTATTCATTTAAATCAGAGAATAATGGTTGTTCTATTTATATGACTAATATCTTTTATGGTCATGCACCCTTGAAGAGTGGTATATTTTTGACGAATCTCAATAGTAGTGATACACATATTCATAATGTTGAAGCCAAAAGATGCAGAGTTGATAATGATAGTGCAACTTATTTGTGGCACTGCCGTTTAGGTCATATCGGTGTAAAGCGCATGAAGAAACTCCATCTGATGGACTTTTGGAACCACTTGATTATGAATCACTTGGTACTTGTGAACCGTGCCTCATGGGCAAGGTGACTAAAATGCCGTTCTCCGGAACTATGGAGCGAGCAACTAATTTATTGGAGATCATACATATTGATGTATGTGGACCAATGAATATTGAAGCTCGCGGCGGGTATCGTTATTTTCTCACCTTCACAGATGATTTAAGCAGATATGGGTATATATACTTAATGAAACATAAGTCTGAAACATTTGAAAAGTTCAAAGAATTTCAGAGTGAAGTTGAAAATCATCGTAACAAGAAAATAAAGTTTCTATGATCTAATCGTGGAGGAGAATATTTGAGTTACGAGTTTGGTCTACATTTGAAACAATGCGGAATAGATTCGCAAATCACGCCACCCGGAACACCACAGCGTAATGGTGTGTCCGAACATCGTAATCGTACTTTACTAGATATGGTGCGATCTATGATGTCACTTACTGATTTACCGCTATCATTTTGGGGTTATGCTTTAGAGATGACCGCATTCACGTTAAATAGGGCACCATCGAAATCCGTTGTGGCGACGCCTTATGAACTGTGGTTTGGCAAGAAACCAAAGTTTTCGTTTCTTAAAGTTTCGGGCTGCGATGCTTATGTGAAAAAGCTTCAACCTGATAAGCTCGAACCAAATTGAAGAAATGTGTCTTCATAGGATACCCAAAGGAGACTGTTGGGTAAACCTTCTATCACAGATCCGAAGGCAAGACATTCGTTGCTAAGAATGGATCCTTTCTAGAGAAGGAGTTTCTCTCGAAAGAAGTGAGTGGGAGAAAAGTAGAACTTGATGAGGTAACCATACCTACTCCCTTATTGGAAAGTAGTTCATCACAGAAACCGGTTCTTGTGACGTCTATACCAATTAGTGGGGAAGTTAATGATGATAATCATGGAACTTCAGATCAACTTGTTACTGAACCTCGTAGGTCAACCAGAGTGGTACAGTAATCCTGTTCTAGAGGTCATGTTACTAGACCATGACAAACCTACGAACTATGAAGAAGCGATGGTGAGCCCAGATTCCGCAAAATGGCTTGAGGCCATGAAATCTGAGATGGGATCCATGTATGAGAACAAAGTGTGGACTTTGGTTGACTTGCCCGATGATCGGCAAGCCATTGAGAATAAATGGATCTTCAAGAAGAAGACTGACGTTGGCGGTAATATTACTGTCTATAAAGCTCGACTTGTTGCGAAAGTTTTTCGACAAGTTCAAGGGATTGAATACGATGAGACCTTCTCACCCGTAGCGATGCTTAAGTCTGTCCGAATCATGTAGTGCTACCTCTTGAGCACTATTTTGGTTTTCTCCGAAAAGGAAGGGATGATGCAGCAAAGTAGCTGATACGTCTCCAACGTATCTATAATTTTTGATTGCTCCATGCTATATTATCTACTGTTTTAGACATTATTGGGCTTTATTATCCACTTTTATGTTATTTTTGGGACTAACCTATTAACCGGAGGCCCAGCCCAGAATTGCTGTTTTTGCCTGTTTTAGGGTTTCGAAGAAAAGGAATATCAAACGGACTCCAAACGGAATGAAACCTTTGGGAACGTGATTTTCTCAACAGATAAGACCCAGGAGACTTGGACCCTATGCCAAGGCACGTAACAGGAGGCCACGAGGTAGGGGGCGCGCCCTATCCTACCAGGCGCGCCCCCACCCTCGTGGGCCCCCTGTTGCTCCACCGACGTACTTCTTCCTCATATATATCCACGTACCCCAAAACGATCAGAGCGGGAGCCAAAACCCTAATTCCACTCCCATAACTTTCTGTATCCACGAGATCCCATCTTGGGGCCTGTTCCGGAGTTCCGCCGGAGGGGGCATCGATCACGGAGGGCTTCTACATCAACACCATAGCCCCTCCGATGAAGTGTGAGTGGTTTATCTCAGACCTACGGGTCCATAGTTAGTAGCTAGATGGCTTCTTCTCTCTTTTTGGATCTCAATACAATGTTCTCCCCCTCTCTTGTGGAGATCTATTAAATGTAATCTTCTTTTTGCGGTGTGTTTGTTGAGACCGATGAATTGTGGGTTTATGATCAAGTCTACCTATGAACAATATTTGAATCTTCTCTGATTTCTTTTATGTATGATTGGTTATCTTTGCAAGTCTCTTCGAATTATCAGTTTGGTTTGGCCTACTAGATTGATCTTTCTTGCAATGGGAGAAGTGCTTAGCTTTGGGTTCAATCTTGCGGTGTCCTTTCCCGGTGACATTAAGGGCAGTAGGGCACGTATTGTATTGTTGCCATCGAGGATAACAAGATGGGGTTTTCTTCATATTTCATGCCTCTATCCCTCTACATCATGTCATCTTGCTTAAGGCGTTACTCTGTTTTTAACTTAATACTCTAGATGCATGCTGGATAGCGGTCGATGAGTGGAGTAATAGTAGTAGATGCAGGCAGGAGTCGGTCTACTTGTCTCGGACGTGATGCCTATATACATGATCATGCTTAGATATTCTCATAGCTATGCTCAATTCTGTCAATTGCTCAAGAGTAATTTGTTCACCCACCGTAGAATACTTATGCTCTCGAGAGAAGCCACTAGTGAAACCTATGGCCCCGGGGTCTATCTTTATCATATTGTTCTCCTAGAACTTTGCTGTTTACATTGCCTTTATTTTACTTTGCATCTTTATCGTAAAAATACCAAAAATATTATCTTTATCATATCTATAAGATCTCACTCTCGTAAGTGGCCTCATAGGGATTGACAACCCCTATTTGCGTTGGTTGCGAGGATTTAGTTGTTTTGTGCAGGTACGATGGACTCGCGCGTAGCCTCCTATTGGATTGATACCTTGGTTCTCAAAAACTGAGGGAAATACTTACGCTACTTTGCTGCATCATCCCTTCCTCTTCGGGGAAAACCAACGCAGTGCTCAAGAGGTAGCAAGAAATATTTCTGGCGCCGTTGCCAGGGAGGTCTTCGCAAAAGTCAACATACCAAGTACCCATCACATACCCTTATCTCCCACATTACATTATTTGCCATGTGCCTCTCGTTTTCCTCTCCCCCACTTCACCCTTGATGTTTTATTCGCTCTTTCTCTCTCTCTCCTCACTTTATATTTGCCCCTTATTACCCGCTTGCTTTTTGTTTGCTTATGTGTTAGTTTGCTTGCTTGTCACGATGGCTCAAGATAATACTAAATTGTGTAACTTCACCAATACCAACAACAATGATTTTATTAGCACTCCGATTGCTCCTCTTACCGATGCTGAATCTTGTGAAATTAATACTGCTTTGCTGAATCTTATCATGAAAGATCCGTTTTCTGTGCTTCCTAGCGAAGATGCCGCTACCCATCTTAATAGCTTCGTTGATTTGTGTGACATGCAAAAGAAGAAAGATGTGGATAATGATATTGTAACATCCCAAATTTTCAATTTGGAATGTTATACATTAGATCATCAATGCATATCATATTTTATTTGCTTTTGGTTTGATCCTAGAAATTTCTACGCAACTCAAGGACCCACGGAGAGATTGGGGAATTCATTATTTTCATATTTGAGTTTTCTCAAATTTTGAAGATAGGGTCATTTGATTTTAATTATTTTATCATCAATTATTTCTATTACAAAAATATGAGAGAGGGAATAAAATGAATTTCCCAAAATAAAGAAATATTGAGAATTTAATAATAAAATCAAACAAGATTTTGTTTCCGAGTTTTTCGGTATTTTATTTGAATTTAGGAAAAATATGCGTTTTTCAAAATGGCATTTAGGCCCCAAATAAATGTTCACCTTGTGCGGCTTGATTTTAGAAGCCCGGGAAAATTTATTTCGGGATTTTTGGAGTCCTTTTAGTATTTCTTTTATTTGTTTTTCTGCGCGGAATAAAAAAACGCGAACCGACTTTGGGCCGTACCCGAGCGGGACTCCGCCCGGGGGCAGCCTTTAAATAGCCGCCGCCCGAGCTGCCCTAGCCCACCAGAGCCGCTGCCAACCCTAACCCTAGCCGCGCCTTGATCCGCGCGTCCGCCGCCGCCGGAGCCGTCGGAGCCGCCGCTGACCCGCCTCCCGAGGTAAAAAAAAAGGGGGGCGCGGTTTTTTTTCTAGTTTCGGTTTTTTAAATAGATCGGCTTTTTCCGATTTATTTATTTAGCGAGCATTCGTCTATTCGTTCGTTCTAGCGAACGTTCGTCGTTTTTCTTTTTCTCGGATTAAACCCGCGATTTTTCTCATCGCGATTCCTGATCCGATTTTCGTTTTAGTATAACTTTTCGCTCGGTTATCGGAATCAGGCGATTCAAGCGCCTGGAGTTTCATCTCGAAACCCTCTAACCGTTTAACCAACTTAAATAAGTTTTTGCCACTGTAAAAATTGCCCTAGATCCAGACTAGTAAACGAAGCCTGTTTCTTTTGCCGTTTGACTTTCGTTGCTTCTTTTGATTTGATTCTTTTTGCAAACCGGAGTTCTTAAGTTGAACCTTCTGGTTAGATCTCTTATTTGAGTTTTACCCATGCATTAGATGAATACTTATTGTATGCTTGTTTGTTTGTCTGCGATAGAATACCCGGAGTGTGCCGCCTGTTACTTCGAATCTCTAGGTTTCGCGGATCATCGGCAAGGCAAGTAACACTTTGATCATACCTCCTACTACCCAGTTTTATTGCATTAGATCAATCCTCAAATATTGCATGATTAGGATCTAATTAAATTGTGGGATGGGAAGTAATTGAGGTAGTACCTATTACCTGTTGTATTATCAAACCTTTGGGAGTTACTTCTACGTTTGTCTATTATGCCATGCTATGCTAGTAGACGTGGATTGGGTGAGTGATATCCATGACAGATGTGAGAGTGTTAATTAATGGTTTATCTAAGGTGGCAACTTAAACACACATCTGGGTGGATTGAGGTACCTGGGTATTCCAGGATTGCCTGTTTTTCTTTATGGACCGCCACCCAGGCCCAAAGGGATCATGAGATTTTCCATACTAGAAACTTCCGTGTGCAGCCACAAGCTATTATGGGCTCTAGCAGGGTAGACTAGCAGATGTAGGGGAAAGTAGGTATAACGGTCTATCCATCGTAAGGTGCTAGCGCTTCTGAAAGACTATGTCTCAGTCATCCGTCTTCTCAAACACCATGTAGTGCGAGAAACCAAACGGAGGCGATCGAGTCTTGTGGGGAAAAGTGCGCAAACATCTACAGAGTGTACAAACTAATCATGGTTAGCCGTGTCCCCAGTTATGGACATCTTGAGTATCTAGTACTTGGATTATCATGTGAATCTCAACATGTTACTCTAAAATTTAATTTTGTTGGGTTTTGTTTAATGATGATGCTTAATTGGGATTGAGGATGCTGTCAACCATTCTTAATGTTTAACAACCACCATGATAGTTAAATAAAATTTATTCCTTTGTAGTAGGGAAAAATTAGCTTTACGCAAAACTGTAACCATAGAGCTTTCCACCAGCCAAATATTCATATAGTATAGCTGTTTCATTCCATTACTCTCTATGTGTTACCTTGCCAGCATATTCCATGTGCTGACCCGTTTCGGGCTGCAACGTTAATGTTGCAAACTTTTCAGACGACGATTAAGGAGTTTTTAGGTCGTGGTTCTATACTCAGTGATGTCGTTGGAGTTGATGGACTCACTTATCTTCCAAGCCTTCCGCTGTTATCGTTATTAGATGGCCTTAAGCCATATTTATTGTAATAAGTTCTCTATGGAGACACTCGATGTAATAAGTGTGTGATTGCTACTCTGTTATAAATCCTCCGAGTACTGTGTGGTGTCAGCATTACTGATCCAGGGATGACACCTGAGCACATAGATCAGACTGTTTGAGGTCTGGTCGCTATAGAGATGGTATCAGAGTACACGCTGACTGTAGGACACGACCACTAAGCTAAAGACCTAGATCACTATTCACTCTCTTCTCTTCTGACTTCTCATCTTTTCTACTCTTTAGGATGGCGGATGCAAGGAACAAGTTCACGCAACCGGATGAAGATACACCCTTTGGACGCCACTTGAAGGAAGTCACTAGATACCTGAACATAGGAGTGCCAAGCTTCACCGGAACCTACAACGCCACTTTACCTGAAGAAGAGCGCTGGATGATTCAAGTTCAAGTTCCAGGAAGGACGTTCATGCCAGTCACTGAGCCCATAGAGTTTTCTTTTGATGCACCAACTTGGAGTCTAGGGAAGAGCATGGCAGCTCACATCGCCATGGGACGCATTGGAGAAGTCTACCGCAATGATCTCAAGGATACTATCTACCAGATTTGTGGGCGCCGAGATGAGCACTGGGAGATGATCAGCACCAGAAAGGATAGATCAATTGCAACTTTTATCCAGGAATTAAACCAGCACATTCGACGACAGGAGAACCAGATGTGCGCCGACATGATAGACCTAAAGAAGGAAAGGACAAGAATCAAGGAACTAGAGGAAGAACTCAAGGCCACACGTGAAGATTATGAAGAGGAAATTGAAGTATTAGTGGATAAGAATGCCGACCTAACAATGAAGATCGGGATATTTATGGGAGGCCCTACACCTGTAGATGAAGACGAAGAACCCAAGGAGATTCGCCCAGAAGACTACATCATCATCGACGACACCGACTCGGACCCAGATGACAGCGATGATGACTATGTTGATGAAGCTGGAGCAGATATCATGGAGTCTGCAACCGAAGAATATTTCTAGTAGACCACCTCATCAGTAGTAGTAGTCCACCATGTAAATACAGTAGTCCGAGCACTTTTGCGATAGTTAGATCGTTTGTATGCCCTTGTTTGATTGAATGAAGTGAATTGTTTGCTTTTGCCTCATGTGCATATGGGTAGTGTTTTCTATTTAGACCCCCTCTATTATTAAATCTCATCTTTTCTAAACCCTCAGATGCCTCCGAGACGTCACCCCGGATTTACCTTTCCGTCGGAGCTCACCGAGTTGATCCAGCAGCAGAACACGTTGATGCAGTTGCTAGTCCGGAATCAGAATCAGGGGAACAACAACAACAACCCACCACCACCACCACCTCTTGATCACTTAGCCCATTTTCTTAGGCTGAATCCACCGGTGTTTTCCAGTAGCACCGAGCCGATAGTAGCAGATGATTGGCTCCGCAAGACAGCTAGAGAGTTGACCACAGCAGGATGCACAGATGCTGAGAAGGTGAAGTTTGCCGCACATCAGCTTGAAGGACCCGCAGCATCATGGTGGGAGAATTTCACAACCACTTTCCCTGTCGACACTGTCACATGGAACCAGTTTCAGCAGGCTTTTCGTACTGCCCATGTTTCAGCAGGAGCTATGGCCATGAAGAAGCGAGAGTTTCGCAACTTGCACCAAGGAGGACAGACAGTTGGCCAGTATGTGGAGGACTTTAGTAAATTAGCACGTTATGCCCAAGATGACGTTGCTACGGATGCAGCTAAGCAGGAGAAGTTTCTGGAAGGACTCAATGATGAGTTGAGCATGCAGTTGATGGTAGCAACCTTCAACAACTACCAGGAGTTGGTAGACCGTGCTCTTATGATTGAAGGCAAGCAGCAGCAAATTGAGAACCGCAAGAGGAAGTATGGACAAGGGAAGTACAATTCTGGAGCTCAGCAGAAGCCATGTTTTACCCCTAGATCGGGAGGACATTTTCAGCATACCCATGGAGGAGGTAGCTCGCACAATCACAATGGCACCAAGAATGGTAATGGAAATGGAGGAAGCAACGGCCAGAAGCGTACCAACCCATCAACCCCAGCCAAGAAAGACCTGAGCCAAGTCACTTGCTTTAAGTGTCAAAAGACCGGACATTATGCCAATGAATGTCCTGAAGGCCAGAATGGCAATGGAAGCTCTGGGAAGAAGCCGAACCCTTTCAACAGGGGACAGGTGAACCACGTTAATGTGGAGGAGGTTGAAGAGCAACCAGATGCCGTAATCGGTAAGTTTTTGGTTAAGTCATTTACTGCACTTGTTCTTTTTGATACCGGTGCATCGCATTCATACATATCAAGGGGATTTGTGGATAAGTATAACCTGCCCACTAAGGTTCTTAGAACACCTATGCTAGTAAGCTCACCAGGAGCGGAGTATATTGCCAGTCAAGGATGTTTTCAAGTGCCATTGAGTATAGGTAGGCATGTGTTTCCCTCGGATTTACTCATTTTGGAATCACAAGGATTGGATGTAATTCTGGGTATGGATTGGCTATCGATGTACGGAGGAAACATTGATTGCGCCAGTAAGACAATTTTGCTTACCACCCCAGAAGGGAGAAGGATCAAGTATGTATCCCGACATGTGCCAAAAGGGACTCAAGTAAATTGTTTAACAGGAGTTGTGCAGGAGGAAGTACCACTGGTAAGGGATTTCCCTGAAGTATTTCCAGAAGAGTTGCAAGGCATGCCACCGGATAGAGACATTGAGTTTTTGATTGAGCTATTGCCAGGCACAGGGCCAATATCGAAGAGACCATACAGGATGCCTGCAAAGGATTTTGTGGAAATTAAGAAGCAGATTAAGGAGTTATTGGATAAGGGATATATTCGCCCAAGTTCTTCGCCTTGGGGATCGCCAGTACTTCTAGTGGAGAAAAAGGATGGATCGTTAAGGATGGTTGTTGATTATCGAGGATTGAATGAAGTAACCATCAAGAACAAGTACCCACTACCAATGATCAATGATCTGTTTGACCGATTGCAAGGAGCTAAGGTATTTTCCAAGATCGATCTGCGATCAGGATACCACCAGTTGAAGATTCGAGAACAGGATATACCTAAGACGACTTTTACCACCAGGTATGGGTTGTACAAGTATACCATTATGTCATTTGGTCTGACTAACGCACCTGCCTATTTTATGAACCTGATGAACAAAGTGTTTATGGAGTTCTTGGATAAGTTCGTCGTGGTGGTCATTGATGATATTCTGGTTACTCGAAGAATGAAGAGGAGCATAAGGAACATTTGTGATTGGTACTTGAGAAGCTCAGAGAACATCAGTTGTATGCCAAGTTCAGCAAATGTGAGTTTTGGTTGAAGGAAGTAGGATTCCTCGGACACGTTATATCCGGAGAAGGTATATCAGTAGATCCCACTAAAGTTGATACCATGACCAAGTGGGAAGCACCAACCACAGTTGGCGAGATCCGGAGTTTCCTTGGACTCGCAGGATACTACCGAAGATTCATTGAGAATTTCTCAAAGATTGCGAAGCCTATGACGGAGTTATTAAAGAAGGATACCAAGTTCAAATGGATTGAGGAATGTGAGGTTAGTTTCCAGGAGTTGAAGAAACGCTCGGTTACTTCACTAGTGTTGATTTTGCCAGACCATACCAAGGATTATGAGGTGTACTGCGACGCTTCACGTCGAGGACTTGGAGCAGTGCTTATGCAGGAAGGGAGAGTTGTTTCATATGCCTCAAGACAGCTTAAGCCCCATGAGTTGAATTATGCTACGCATGATTTGGAGTTAGCAGCCGTAGTGCATGCACTGAAAACATGGAGACATTTCCTCATTGGAAATCATTGTGAGGTGTACACGGATCACAAGAGTTTGAAGTATATTTTCACGCAGAAGGAGTTAAACCTCAGACAAAGGAGATGGTTGGAGCTCATTAAGGATTATGATATGAGATTGCATTACCATCCCGGAAAGGCTAATGTAGTAGCTGACGCATTAAGCCGCAAAAGCCATGTCAATACACTAATGATGGGAGAAATACCAAAGGAGTTAGCCGAGGATCTTCGTGAACTATGTTTGGAAATAGTTCCGAGAGGCTATGTAGCAGCATTGGAGATTCAGTCAACTTTGATGGATAGAACCAGACAAGCTCGGAAGACTGACAAGGAGATTGCCTCTATAAAGGAGAAAATGAGCGAAGGAAAGGCTAAAGGATTTCGTGAGGATGAGCACGACACCCTATGGTTTGAAGACCGTGTTTATGTGCCCAATGACCCGGAGATCAGGAAGTTGATTCTGCAAGAGGCACACGATTCACCATATTTGATTCTCCCAGCAAATACCAAGATGTATTTGGATTTGAAGGATATTTTCTGGTGGAACGGAATGAAAAAGGATATTGCAGAGTATGTAGCAGTTTGTGATGTATGTCAGGGAGTAAAGGCATAGCATCAGAAGCCAGCAGGATTGCTACAACCATTGCCGATACCCGAATGGAAGTGGGATAAGTTAGGCATGGATTTTATCACGGGATTACCCAGGACTCGTTCAGGCTATGACTCGATTTGGGTTGTAGTTGATCGGTTGACGAAAGTAGCTCATTTCATCCCGGTAAAGACCATTTACACCAGTGCTAAGTTGGCAAAGATATACATGACCAGGATTGTATGCTTACATGGAGTTTCGAGGAGTATAGTATCAGATAGAGGAACCTAGTTTACCTCAAAGTTCTGGAATAAGTTGTACGAAACTTTGGGTACCAGGCTAGAGTTCAGCACAGCTTTTCATCCACAGACAGATGGACAGACCGAGAGAGTCAATCAGATTTTGGAGGACATGCTGAGAGCTTGTGCGCTAGATTATGGATCTAGTTGGGACAAGAATTTGCCGTATGCAGAGTTCTCTTACAATAACAGTTATCAATCCAGTTTAAAGATGGCCCCTTTCAAAGCCTTGTACAGAAGGAGGTGCACGACACCGTTGACGTGGGATGAAGTTGGAGACCGCCAGTTGTTTGGACCTGACTTGATTAAGGAGTCTGAACAGAAGATGAAATTGATTCGCAATAGGCTCAAGATAGCCCAGTCCAGACAGAAGAGTTATACAGATTCTAAACACAAGGAGACAGTTTACGAAGTTGAAGATAGAGCTTATCTTCGAGTATCCCCACTTCGGGGAACAAAGCGCTTTGGTGTTAAAGGAAAGTTAGCGCCACGATTTGTAGGACCATACCGAGTATTGGAACGTATGGGAGAAGTGGCTTACAAGTTGGAATTGCCTGAAGGATTGTCAGGAGTTCATGATGTGTTTCACGTTTCTCAGTTGAAGAAGTGCCACGCGGAGATGCCTAACATACCTTTGAGAGACACCATGCCATTGGAAGCAATTCAGTTGGATAACGATTTGACCTATGAGGAGAAAATAGTTAAGATTCTAGAGTATGCCAGTCGAGTCACCCGCAGCAAGGTTATCAAGTTTTGTAAGGTTCAATGGAGCCACCACACAGAGGATGAAGCCACCTGGGAGCGAGAGGAAGATTTGCTCAAGGACCACCCTCACCTATTTTATAGCCAACCCGAATCTCGAGGGCGAGATTCATCTTAAGGGGGGTAGGTTTGTAACATCCCAAATTTTCAATTTGGAATGTTATACATTAGATCATCAATGCATATCATATTTTATTTGCTTTTGGTTTGATCCTAGAAATTTCTACGCAACTCAAGGACCCACGGAGAGAGTTCGGGAATTCATTATTTTCATATTTGAGTTTTCTCAAATTTTGAAGATAGGATCATTTGATTTTAATTATTTTATCATCAATTATTTCTATTACAAAAATATGAGAGAGGGAATAAAATGACTTTCCCAAAATAAAGAAATATTGAGAATTTAATAATAAAATCAAACAAGATTTTGTTTCGGAGTTTTTTGGTATTTTATTTGAATTTAGGTAAAATATGCGTTTTTCAAAATGGCATTTAGGCCCCAAATAAATGTTCACCTTGTGCGGCTTGATTTTAGAAGCCCGGGAAAATTTATTTCGGGATTTTTGGAGTCCTTTTAGTATTTCTTTTATTTGTTTTTCTGCGCGGAATAAAAAAACGCGAACCGACTTTGGGCCGTACCCGAGCGGGACTCCGCCCGGGGGCAGCCTTTAAATAGCCGCCGCCCGAGCCGCCCTAGCCCACCAGAGCCGCCGCCAACCCTAACCCTAGCCGCGCCTTGATCCGCGCGTCCGCCGCCGCCGGAGCCGTCGGAGCCGCCGCCGACCCGCCTCCCGAGGTAAAAAAAAAGGGGGGCGCGGTTTTTTTTCTAGTTTCAGTTTTTTGAATAGATCGGCTTTTTCCGATTTATTTATTTAGCGAGCGTTCGTCCGTTCGTTCGTTTTAGCGAACGTTCGTCGTTTTTTTTTTCTCGGATTAAACCCGCGATTTTTCTCATCGCGATTCCTGATCCGATTTTCGTTTTAGTATAACTTTTCGCTCGGTTATCGGAATCAGGCGATTCAAGCGCCTGGAGTTTCATCTCGAAACCCTCTAACCGTTTAACCAACTTAAACAAGTTTTTGCCACTGTAAAAATTGCCCTAGATCCAGACTAGTAAACGAAGCCTGTTTCTTTTGCCGTTTGACTTTCGTTGCTTCTTTTGATTTGATTCTTTTTGCAAACCGGAGTTCTTAAGTTGAACCTTCTGGTTAGATCTCTTATTTGAGTTTTACCCATGCATTAGATGAATACTTATTGTATGCTTGTTTGTTTGTCTGCGATAGAATACCCGGAGTGCGCCGCCTATTACTTCGAATCTCTAGGTTTCGCGGATCATCAGCAAGGCAAGTAACACTTTGATCATACCTCCTACTACCCAGTTGTATTGCATTAGATCAATTCTCAAACATTGCATGATTAGGATCTAATTAAATTGTGGGATGGGAAGTAGTTGAGGTAGTACCTATTACCTGTTGTATTATCAAACCTTTGGGAGTTACTTCTACGTTTGCCTATTATGCCATGCCATGCTAGTAGACGTGGATTGGGTGAGTGATATCCATGACAGATGTGAGAGTGTTAATTAATGGTTTATCTAAGGTGGCAACTTAAACACACATCTGGGTGGATTGAGGTACCTGGGTATTCCAGGATTGCCTGTTTTTCTTTATGGACTGCCACCCAGGCCCAAAGGGATCATGAGATTTTTCATACTAGAAACTTCCGTGTGCAGCCACAAGCTATTATGGGCTCTAGCATGGTTGATTAAGTCGTGCGAACTCTTACAGGGTAGACTAGTAGATGTAGGGGAAAGTGTTGGGTTTCGTAGTAATTTCAAAAAAAATTCCTACGCACACGCAAGATCATGTGATGCATAGCAACGAGAGGGGAGAGTGTTGTCTACGTACCCACGCAGACCGACTGCGGAAGCGTTGATGCAACGTAGAGGAAGTAGTCGTACGTCTTCACGATCCAACCAATCAAGCACCGAAACTACGGCACCTCCGAGTTCGAGCACACGTTCAGCTCGATGACGATCCCCGGACTCCGATCCAGCAAAGTGTCGGGGAAGAGTTCCGTCAGCACGACGGCGTGGTGACGATCTTGATGTACTATAGCAGCAGGGCTTCGCCTAAACTCCGCTACAGTATTATCGAGGACTATGGTGGCTGGGGGCACCGCACACTGCTAAGGAATAGATCACGTGGATCTACTTGTGTGTTCTAGGGTGCCTCTACCTTAGTATATAAAGGACCAAAGGGGGAGGCTGGCCGGCCACAAGGGGTGCGCCAGGAGAGTCCTACTCCCTCCGGGAGTAGGATTCCCCCCCAATCCTAGTTGGAATAGGATTCCTCAGGGGGGGAAGAGAGAGAGGGGGCCGGCCACCTCTCCTAGTCCTAATAGGACTAGGGGAGGAGGGGAAGAGAGAGAGGGGGCTGGCCACCTCTCCTAGTCCTAATAGGACTAGGGAAGGGGGGGAGGCGCGCAGCCCACCTTGGGCTGCCCCTTTCTCCTTTCCACTAAAGCCCACTAAGGCCCATATGGTTCCCGGGGGGTTCCGGTAACCTCCCGGTACTCCGGTAAAATCCCGATTTCACCCGGAACACTTCCGATATCCAAACATAGGCTTCCAATATATCAATCTTTATGTCTCGACCATTTCGAGACTCCTCGTCATGTCCGTGATCACATCCGGGACTCCGAACTAACTTCGGTACATCAAAATGCATAAACTCATAATATAACTGTCATCGTAACCTTAAGCGTGCGGACCCTACGGGTTTGAGAACAATGTAGACATGACCGAGACATGTCTCCGGTCAATAACCAATAGCGGGACCTGGATGCCCATATTGGCTCCTACATATTCTACGAAGATCTTTATCGGTCAGACCGCATAACAACATACGTTGTTCCCTTTGTCATCGGTATGTTACTTGCCCGAGATTCGATCGTCGGTATCCGATACCTAGTTCAATCTCGTTACCGGCAAGTCTCTTTACTCGTTCCGTAATACATCATCCCGCAACTAACTCATTAGTTGCAATGCTTGCAAGGCTTAAGTGATGTGCATTACCGAGAGGGCCCAGAGATACCTCTCCGACAATCGGAGTGACAAATCCTAATCTCGAAATACGCCAACCCAACATGTACCTTTGGAGACACCTGTAGAGCACCTTTATAATCACCCAGTTACGTTGTGACGTTTGGTAGCACACAAAGTGTTCCTCCGGCAAACGGGAGTTGCATAATCTCATAGTCATAGGAACATGTATAAGTCATGAAGAAAGCAATAGCAACATACTAAACGATCGGGTGCTAAGCTAATGGAATGGGTCATGTCAATCAGATCATTCACCTAATGATGTGATCCCGTTAATCAAATAACAGCTCTTTGTCCATGGTTAGGAAACATAACCATCTTTGATTAACGAGCTAGTCAAGTAGAGGCATACTAGTGACACTCTGTTTGTCTATGTATTCACACATGTATTATGTTTCCGGTTAATACAATTCTAGCATGAATAATAAACATTTATCATGAAATAAGGAAATAAATAATAACTTTATTATTGCCTCTAGGGCATATTTCCTTCAGTCTCCCACTTGCACTAGAGTCAATAATCTAGATCACATCACCATGTGATTAACATCGATAGTTCACATCATCATGTGATTAACACCCATAGTTCACATCGATATGTGATCAACACCCAAAGGGTTTACTAGAATTCAGTAATCTAGTTCACATCGCTATGTGATTAACACCCAAGGAGTACTAAGGTGTGATCATGTTTTGCTTGTGAGAGAATCTTAGTCAACGGGTCTGCCCACATTCAGATCCGTAAGTATTTTGCAAATATTTATGTCAACAATGCTCTGCACGGAGCTACTCTAGCTAATTGCTCCCACTTTCAATATGTATTTAGATTGAGATTTAGATTCATCTAGATTAGTGTCAAAACTTGCATCAGCGTAACCCTTTACGACGAACCTTTTTTCACTTCCATAATCGAGAAACATATCCTTATTCCACTAAGGATAATTTTGACCGCTGTCCAGTGATCTACTCCTAGATCACTATTGTACTCCTTTGCCAAACTCAGTGGTAGGGTATACAATAGATCTGGTATACAGCATGGTATACTTTATAGAACCTATGACTGAGGCATAGGGAATGACTTTCATTCTCTTTCTATCTTCTGCCGTGGTCGTGCTTTGAGTCTTACTCAACTTCACACCTTGTAACACAGGCAAGAAACCTTTTCTTTGACTGTTCCATTTTGAACTACTTCAAAATCTTGTCAAGGTATGTACTCATTGAAAAAACTTATCAAGTGTCTTGATCTATCTCTATAGATCTTGATACTCAATATGTAAGCAGCTTCACCGAGGTCTTTCTTTGAAAAACTCCTTTCAAACACTTCTTTATGCTTTGCAGAATAATTCTACATTATTTTCGATCAACAATATGTCATCCACATATACTTATCAGAAATGTTGTAGTGCTCCCACTCACTTTCTTGTAAATACAGGCTTCACCGCAAGTCTGTATAAAACTATATGCTTTGATTAACTTATCAAAGCGTATATTCCAACTCCGAGATTCTTGCACCAGTCCATAGATGGATCGCTGGAGCTTGCATATTTAGTTAACACCTTTAGGATCGACAAAACCTTCTAGTTGCATCGTATACAACTCTTCTTTAGTAAATCCATTAAGGATTGCAGTTTTGTTATCCATTTGCCAGATTTCATAAAATGCGGCAATTGCTAACATGATTCGGACAGACTTAAGCATAGATACGAGTGAGAAACTCTCATCGTAGTCAACACCTTGAACTTGTCGAAAACCTTTTGCGACAATTCTAGCTTTGTAGATAGTAACACTACTATCAGCGTCCGTCTTTCTCTTGAACATCCATTTATTTTCTATGGCTTTCCGATCATCGGGCAAGTCCATCAAAGTCCATACTTTGTTCTCATACATGGATCATATCTCAGATTTCATGGCTTCAAGCCACTTTGCGGAATCTGGGCTCACCATCGCTTCTTCATAGTTCGTAGGTTCATCATGATCTAGTAGCATGACTTCCAGAACAGGATTACCGTACCACTCTGGCGCGGATCTTAGTCTGGTTGATCTACGAGGTTCAGTAGTATCTTGTTCTAAAGTTTCATGATCATCATCATTAGCTTCCTCACAAATTGGTGTAGTTGTCACAGGAACAGTTTTCTGTGATGTACTACTTTCCAATAAGGGAGCAGGTATAGTTACCTCGTCAAGTTCTACTTTCCTCCCACTCACTTCTTTCAAGAGAAACTCCTTCTCCAAAAAGTTTCCGAATTTGGTAACAAAAGTCTTGCCTTCGGATCTGTGATAGAAGGTGTATCCAATAGTTTCCTTTGGGTATCCTATGAAGACGTATTTCTCCGATTTGGGTTTGAGCTTATTAGGATGAAACTTTTTCATATAAGCATCGCAACCCCAAACTTTAAGAAACGACAGCTTAGGTTTCTTGCCAAACCATAGTTCACATGGTGTCGTCTCAACGGATTTAGATGGTGCCCTATTTAACGTGAATGCAGCTGTCTCTAATGCATAAACCCAAAACGATAGTGGTAGATCGGTAAGAGACATCATAGATTGCACTATATCTAATAAAGTACGGTTATGACGTTCGGACACACCATTATGCTGTGGTGTTCCATGTGGCATGAGTTTGTGAAACTATTCCACATTGTTTTAATTGAAGACCAAACTCGTAACTCAAATATTTTACCTCTGCGATCATATCGTAGAAACTTTTATTTTCTTGTCACAATGATTTTCCACTTCACTCTGAAATTCTTTGAACTTTTTAAATGTTTCAGACTTTTGTTTCATCGAGTAGATATACTCATATCTGCTCAAATCATATGTGAAGGTCAGAAAATAACGATACCCGCCGTGAGCTTCAACACTCATCGGATTGCATACATCAGTATGTATTATTTCCAATAAGTCAGTTGCTCGCTCCATTGTTCCGGCGAACGGAGTCTTTAGTCATCTTGCCCATGAGGCATGGTTCGCAAGCATCAAGTGATTCATAATCAAGTGATTCCAAAATCCCATCAGCATGGAGTTTCTTCATGCGCTTTACACCAATATGACCTAAACGGCAGTGCCACAAATAAGTTGCACTATCATTATTAACTTTGCATCTTTTGGTTTCAATATTATGATTATGTGTATCACTATGATCGAGAACCAATGAACTATTTTCATTGGGTGTGTAACCATATAAGGTTTTATTCATGTAAACAGGACAACAATTTATTCTCTTACTTAAATGAATAACCGTATTACAATAAACATGATCAAATCATATTTATGCTTAACGCAAACACCAAATAACACTTATTTAGGTTCAACACTAATCCCGAAAGTATAGGGAGTGTGCGATGATGATCATATCAATCTTGGAACCACTTCCAACACACATCGTCACTTTACCCTTAACTAGTCTCTGTTTATTTTGCAACTCCCGTTTCGAGTTACTAATCTTAGCAACTGAACTAGTATCAAATACTGAGGGGTTGCTATAAACACTAGTAAAGTACACATCAATCACATGTATATCAAATATACTTATGTTTACTTTGCCATCCTTCTTATCTGCCAATCACTTGGGGTAGTTCCGCTTCTAGTGACCAGTCCCTTTGCAGTAGAAACACTTAGTCTTAGGACCAGACTTGGGCTTCTTCACTTGAGCAGCAACTTGCTTGCTGTTCTTCTTGAAGTTCCCCTTCTTCCCTTTGCCCTTTTCTTGAAACTAGTGGTCTTGTTACCATCAACACTTGATGTTTTTCTCGATTTCTACCTTCATCAATTTCCGCATTACGAAGAGCTTGGGAATCGTTTCCGTTATCCCTTGCATATCATAGGTCATCATGAAGTTCTACTAACTTGGTGATGGTGACTAGAGAATTCTGTCAATCACTATCTTATCTGGAAGATTGACTCCCACTTGATTCAAGCAATTGTAGTACTCAGACAATCTGGGCACATGCTCACTAGTTGAGCGATTCTCCTCCATCTTTTAGCTATAGAACTTGTTGGAGACTTCATATCTCTCAACTCGGGTATTTGCTTGAAATATTAACTTCAACTCCTGGAACATCTCATATGCTCCATGACGTTCAAAACGTCTTTGAAGTCCCGATTCTAAGCCATTAAGCATGGTGCACTAAACTATCAAGTAGTCATCATATTGAGCTAGCCAAACGTTCATAACGTCTGCATCTGCTCCTGCAATAGGTCTGTCACCTAGCGGTGCATCAAGGACATAATTCTTTTGTGCAGCAATGAGGATAAACCTCAGATCACGGATCCAATCTGCATCTTTGCTACTAACATCTTTCAACACAATTTTCTCTAGGAACATATCAAAATAAACACAGGGAAGCAACAATGCGGGCTATTGATCTACAACATGATTTGCAAAATACTACCAGGACTAAGTTCATGATAAATTTAAGTTCAATTTAATCATATTACTCAAGAACTCCCACTTAGATAGACATCCCTCTAATCCTCTAAGTGATCACGTGATCCAAATCAACTAAACCATGTCCGATCATCACGTGAGATGGAGTAGTTTCATTGGTGAACATCACTATGTTGATCATATCTACTATATGATTCACGCTCGACCTTTCGGTCTCCGTGTTCCGAGGCCATATCTGTATATGCTTGGCTCGTCAAGTATAACCTGAGTATTCCGCGTGTGCAACTGTTTTGCACCCGTTGTATTTGAACGTAGAGCCTATCACACCCGATCATCACGTGGTGTCTCAGCACGAAGAACTTTCGCAACGGTGCATACTCAGGGAGAACACTTCTTGATAATTAGTGAGAGATCATCTTATAATGCTACCGTCAATCAAAGCAAGATAAGATGCATAAAAGATAAACATCACATGCAATCAATATAAGTGATATGACATGGCCATCATCATCTTGTGCTAGTGATCTCCATCTCCGAAGCACCGTCGTGATCACCATCGTCACCGGCGCGACACCTTGATCTCCATCGTAGCATCGTTGTCGTCTCGTCGAGCTTGTGCTTCCACGACTATCGCTACCGTTTAGTGATAAAGTAAAGCATTACAGCGCGATTGCATTGCATACAATAAAGCGACAACCATATGGCTCCTCCCAGTTGCCGATAACTCGGTTACAAAACATGATCATCTCATACAATAAAATTTAGTATCATGTCTTGACCATATCACATCACAACATGCCCTGCAAAAACAAGTCAGACGTCCTCTACTTTGTTGTTGCAAATTTTACGTGGCTGCTACGGGCTTAAGAAAGAACCAATCTTACCTACGCATCAAAACCACAACGATAGTTTGTCAAGTTGGTGCTGTTTTAACCTTCGCAAGGACCGGGCGTAGCCACACTCGATTCAACTAAAGTTGGAGAAATTGTCACCCGCAAGCCACCTATGTGCAAAGCACGTCGGGAGAACCGGTCTCGCGTAAGCGTACGCGTAATGTCGGTCCGGGCCACTTCGTCCAACAATACCGCCGAACCAAAGTATGACATGCTGGTAAGCAGTATGACTTATATCGCCCACAACTCACTTGTGTTCTACTCGTGCATATAACATCAACATATAAAACCTAGGCTCGGATGCCACTGTTGGGGAACACAGTAATTTCAAAAAAATTCCTACGAACACGCAAGATCATGATGATGCATAGCAACGAGGTGAGAGTGTGATCTACGTACCCTTGTAGATCGACAACGGAAGCGTTTGGTTGATGTAGTCGTACGTCTTCACGGCCCGACCGATCAAGCACCGAAACCTACGGCAGTGATGTCGTTGGAGTTGATGGACTCACTTATCTTCCAAGCCTTCCGCTGTTATCGTTATTAGATGGCCTTAAGCCATATTTATTGTAATAAGTTCTCTATGGAGACACTCGATGTAATAAGTGTGTGATTGCTACTCTGTTATAAATCCTCCGAGTATTGTGTGGTGTCAGCATTACTGATCCAGGGATGACACCTGAGCACAGAGATCAGACTGTTTGAGGTCTGGTCGCTACAGATATTGTTAAATTGAAGCTATTTCCTTTTTCGCTTAGAGATCGTGCTAAAGCTTGGTTTTCGTCTTTGCCTAAAAATAGTATTGATTCTTGGAACAAGTGCAAAGATGCTTTTATCTCTAAGTATTTTCCTCCTGCTAAGATCATCTCTCTTAGAAACGACATTATGAACTTTAAGCAACTTGATCATGAACATGTTGCACAAGCTTGGGAGAGAATGAAATTAATGATACGTAATTGCCCTACTCATGGTTTAAATTTGTGGATGATTATACAAAAAATTTATGTCGGATTGAATTTTGCGTCTAGAAATCTTGTAGATTCGGCCGCGGGAGGCACTTTTATGGAAATCACTTTAGGATAAGCTACTAAACTCCTAGATAATATTATGGTTAATTATTCTCAATGTTATATTGAAAGATCTACTAATAAAAAGGTGCATGCGATAGAAGAAATTAATGTTTTGAGTGGAAAGATGGATGAACTTATGAAATTATTTGCTAATAAGAGTGTTTCTTCTGATCCTAATGATATGCCCTTGTCTACTTTGATTAAGAATAATAATGAATCTATGGATGTGAATTTTGTTGGTAGGAACAATTTTGGTAACAACGCGTATATAGGAAATTTCAATCCTAGGCCTTATCCTAGTAATCCCTGTAATAATTATGGTAATTCCTACAACAATTCTTATGGAAATTATAATAAGATGCCCTCTGATTTTGAATCTAACATTAAAGAATTTATTACTTTGCAAAAGAATTTTAATGCTATGATTGAAGAAAAATTGCTTAAGATTGATGATTTGGCTAGGAACGTTGATAGAATTTCTCTTGATGTTGATTCTTTGAAATTAGATCTATTCCACCTAAGCATGATATGAATGAGTCTCTCAAAACCATGAGAATTTCCATTGATGAGTGCAAAGAAAGAACCGCTAGGATGCGTGCTAAGAAAGATGCCTTTATAAGAGCGTGTTCTTCTAGTTGCTATGAAAATAAAGATGAAGATCTAAAAGTTATCGATGTGTCCCCTATTAAATATTTGTTTTCCAATATGAATCTTGATAATGATGGGACTGAATATGATCCACCTTTACCTAGAAGGCGTTCCAAGAATTCGGAATTTGTTGATCTTGATGCTAAAATTGATAAAAGTGGGATTGAAGAAATTAAAACCCTAGATGTTGCTAAACCCACTATTATGGATTTCAAGGAATTTAACTATGAAATTGCTCTTTGATTGATTGTATTTCCATGTTACAATCCATTCTAAATTCTCCTCATGCTTATAGTCAAAATAAAGCGTTTACTAAACATATCGTTGATGCCTTGATGCAATCTTATGAAGAAAAACTTGAATTGGAAGTTTCTATCCCTAGAAAACTTTATGATGAGTGGGAACCAACTATTAAAATTAAAATTAAAGATCATGAATGCTATGCTTTATGTGATTTGGGTGCTAGTGTTTCCACGATTCCAAAAACTTTGTGTGATTTGTTAGGTTTCCGTGATTTTGATGATTGCTCTCTAAACTTGCACCTTGCGGATACCACTATTAAGAAACCTATGGGAAGAATTAATGATGTTTTTATTGTTGCAAATAGGAATTATGTGCCCGTAGATTTGATTGTTCTTGACATAGATTGCAATCCTTCATGTCCTATTATTCTTGGTAGACCTTTCCTTAGAACGATTGGTGCAATTATTGATATGAAGGAAGGAAATATTAGATTCCAATTTCCATTAAGGAAAGGCATGGAACACTTTCCTAGAAACAAAATTAAATTACCTTATGAATCTATTATGATATCCACTTATGGATTGCCTACCAAAGATGGCAATACCTAGATCTATTCTTGCTTGTTATGCCTAGCTAGGGGCGTTAAACGATAGCGCTTGTTGGGAGGCAACCCAATTTTATTTTTATTCCTTGTTTTTTCTCCTGTTTAGTAATAAATAATTTATCTAGCCTCTTTTTTGGTTGTGTTTTTTGTGTTTAATTAGTGTTTGTGCCAAGTAGAACCGTTGGGAAGACTTGGGGAAAGTCTTGTTGAACTTGCTGTAAAAAACAGAAACTTTAGCGCTCACGAGAACTGCTGCCATTTTTATTTGGAGAGTTATTTAGTTAATTATTTTTGAAGATGATTAATAGATAAATTCCTCACGTCCAGAAATTTATTTTAGAATTTTTGGGTTCCAGATCTTGCGCTAGCTACAGATTACTACAGACTGTTCTGTTTTTGACAGATTCTTTTTTCGTGTGTTGTTTGCTTATTTTGATGAATCTATGGCTAGTAAAATAGTTTATAAACCATAGAGAAGTTGGAATACAGTAGGTATAACCCCAATATAAATAAAGAATGAGCTCATTACAGTACCTTGAAGTGGTCTTTGTTTTCTTTCGCTAACGGAGCTCACGAGATTTTCTACTTTAAGTTTTGTGTTGTGAAGTTTTCAAGTTTTGGGTAAAGATTTGATGGATTATGAACAAGGATGGCAAGAGCCTAAGCTTGGGATGCCCATGGCACCACAGATAATCTAAGGACACCTAAAACCCAAAGCTTGGGGATGCCCAGGAAGGCATCCCCTCTTTCATCTACTTCTATCGGTAACTTTACTTGGAGCTATATTTTTATTTACCACATGATATGTGTTTGCTTGGAGCGTGTTGTATGATTTGAGTCTTTGCTTGTTAGTTTAACACAATCATCCTTGCTGTACACACCTTTTGAGAGAGCCATACATATTTGGAATTTGTTAGAATACTCTATGTGCTTCGCTTATATCTTTTGAGTTATATAATTTTGCTCTAGTACTTCACTTATATCTTTTAGAGCACGGTGGTGGATTTGTTTTATAAAACTATTGATCTCTCATGCTTCATTAGATTATTTTAGAGTCTTATATAGCATGGTAATTTGCTTAAAATCCTAATAAATCTCTCATGCTTCACTATGGTTTATCATAGTATTCAACACACTCATAAGAAAGTTTTATTATTAATCTTGTATACCAAGCATATTAGGATTTTAAGTAAATTACCATGATATTTAAGACTCTCAAAATAATCTAAGTGAAGCATGAGAGGTCAATAGTTTCCACAAAACAAATCCACCACCGGGCTCTAAAAGGATATATGTGAAGTACTAGAGCAAAATTATATAACTCAAAAGATATAAATGAAGCACATAGAGTATTCTAACAAATTCCAAATCATGTGTGGCTCTCTCAAAAGGTGTGTACAACAAGGATGATTGTGGTAAACTAACAAGCAAAGACTCAAATCATACAAGACGCTCCAAGCAAAACACGTATCATGTGGTAAATAAAAATATAGCTCCAAGTAAAATTACCGATAGAAGTAGACGAAAGAGGGGATGCCCTCCGGGGCATCCTCAAGCTTTGGCTTTTAGGTGTCCTTAGATTATCTTGGGGGTGCCATGGGAATACCCAAGCTTAGGCTCTTGCCACTCCTTGTTCCATAATCCATCGAATCTTTACCCAAAACTTGAAAACTTCACAACACAAAACTTAAAGTAGAAAATCTCGTGAGCTCCGTTAGCGAAAGAAAACAAAAGATCACTTCAAGGTACTGTAATGAACTCATTCTTTATTTATATTGGTGTTATACCTACTGTATTCCAACTTCTCTATGGTTTATAAACTATTTTACTAGCCATAGGTTCATCAAAATAAGCAAACAACACACGAAAAACAGAATCTGTCAAAAACAGAACAGTCTGTAGTAATCTGTAGCTAGCGCAAGATCTGGAACCCCAAAAATTCTAAAATAAATTTCTGGAAGTGAGGAATTTATCTATTAATCATCTTCAAAAATAATTAACTAAATATCACTTTCCAAATAAAAATGACAGCAGTTCTCGTGAGCGCTAAAGTTTCTGTTTTTTTACAGCAAGTTCAACAAGACTTTCCCCAAGTCTTCCCAACGGTTCTACTTGGCACAAACACTAATTAAACACAAAAAAACACAACCAAAACAGAGGCTAGATAAATTATTTATTACTAAACAGGAGAAAAAAGGAAGAAATAAAAATAAAATTGGGTTGCCTCCCAACAAGCGCTATCGTTTAACGCCCCTGGCTAGGCATAACAAGCAAGAATAGATCTAGGTATTGCCATCTTTGATAGGCAATTCATAAGTGGCTCTCATAATAGATTCATAAGGTAATTTAATCTTCTTTCTAGGAAAGTGTTTCATGCCTTTCCTTAATGGAAATTGGAATCTAATATTTCCTTCCTTCATATCAATAATTGCATCAACCGTTCTAAGGAAAGGTCTACCAAAAATAATAGGACATGAAGGATTGCAATCTATGTCAAGAACAATAAAATCTATGGGCACATAATTCCTATTTGCAAAAATAATAACATCATTAATTCTTCCCATACATTTCTTAATAGTGGAATCCGCAAGGTCCAAGTTTGGAGAGCAATCATCAAAATCACGGAAACCTAACAAATCACACAAAGTCTTTGGAATCGTGGAAGACACTAGCACCCAAATCACACAAAGCATAAAAATCATGATCTTTAATTTTAATTTTAATAGTTGGTTCCCACTCATCATAAAGTTTTCTAGGGATAGAAACTTCCAATTCAAGTTTTTCTTCATAAGATTGCATCAAGGCATCAACGATATGTTTAGTAAACGCTTTATTTTGACTATAAGCATGAGGAGAATTTAGCACGGATTGCAACAAGGAAATACAATCAATCAAAGAGAAATTTTCATAGTTAAATTCCTTGAAATCCATAATAGTGGGTTTAGCAACATCTAGGGTTTTAATTTCTTCAATCCCACTTTTATCAAATTTAGCATCAAGATCAACAAATTCCGAATTCTTGGAACGCCTTCTAGGTAAAGGTGGACCATATTCAGTCCCATAATTATCAAGATTCATATTGCAAAACAAAGATTTAATAGGGGACACATCAATAACTTTTAGATCTTCATCTTTATTTTCATAGCAACTAGAAGAACACGCTCTTATAAAGGCATCTTTCTTAGCACGCATCCTAGCGGTTATTTCTTTGCACTCATCAATGGAAATTCTCATGGATTTGAGAGACTCATTGATATCATGCTTAGGTGGAATAGATCTAAGTTTCAAAGAATGAACATCAAGAGAAATTCTATCAACGTTCCTAGCCAAATCATCAATCTTAAGCAATTTTTCTTCAATCATAGCATTAAAATTCTTTTGCGAAGTAATAAATTCTTTAATATTAGATTCAAAATCAGAGGGCATCTTATTATAATTTACATAAGAATTGTTGCAGGAATTACCATAATTATTAGAGGGATTGCTAGGATAAGGCCTAGGATTGAAATTTCCTCTATATGCGTTGTTACCAAAATTGTTCCTACCAACAAAATTCACATCCATAGATTCCTTATTATTCTCAATCAAAGTAGACAAGGGCATATCATTAGGATCAGAAGAAACACTCTTATTAGCAAATAATTTCATAAGTTCATCCATCTTTCCACTCAAAACATTAATTTCTTCTATCGCATGCACCTTTCTATTAGTAGATCTTTCAGTATGCCATTGATAATAATTAACCATAATATTATCTAGGAGTTTAGTAGCTTCTCCTAAAGTGATTTCCATAAAAGTGCCTCCCGCGGCCGAATCTAAAAGATTTCTAGAAGCAAAATTCAATCCGGCATAAAAATTTTGTATAATCATCCACAAATTTAAACCATGAGTAGGGCAATTACGTATCATTAGTTTCATTCTCTCCCAAGCTTGTGCAACATGTTCATGATCAAGTTGTTTAAAATTCATAATATCGTTTCTAAGAGAGATGATCTTAGCGGGAGGAAAATACTTAGAGATAAAAGCATCTTTGCACTTATTCCATGAATCAATACTATTTTTAGGCAAAGACGAAAACCAAGCTTTAGCACGATCTCTAAGTGAAAAAGGAAATAGCTTCAATTTAACAATATCATTATCCACATCTTTCTTCTTTTGCATGTCACACAAATCAACAAAGCTATTAAGATGGGTAGCGGCATCTTCACTAGGAAGGACGGAAAATGGATCTTTCATGACAAGATTCAGCAAAGCAGTATTAATTTCACAAGATTCAGCATCGGTAAGAGGAGCAATCGGAGTGCTAATAAAATCATTATTGTTGGTATTGGTGAAGTCACACAATTTAGTATTATCTTGAGCCATCGTGACAAGCAAGCAAACTAACACACAAGCAAACAGAAATCAAGCGGGCAAAAAGAGGCAAATAGAGAGGGAGGATAGAGAGAGGGTGAATAAAATGGCAAGGGTGAAGTGGGGGAGAGGAAAATGAGAGGCGAATGGCAAATAATGTAATGTCAGAGATAAGGGTATGTGATGGGTACTTGGTATGTTGAGTTTTGCGTAGACCTTCCGGGCAACGGCGCCAGAAATCCTTCTTGCTACCTCTTGAGCACTGCGTTGGTTTTCCCCGAAGAGGAAGGGATGATGCAGCAAAGTAGCGTAAGTATTTCTCTCAGTTTTTGAGAACCAAGGTATCAATCCAGTAGGAGGCTACGCGCGAGAATTCTTCATTGACAGAATTCTTCAATCGTTGGCACCAAGCTACAAAAGCTTCGTGATGAACTATAACATGCAAGGGATGGATAAGACGATTCCCGAGCTCTTCGCAATGCTAAAGGCTGCGGAGGTAGAAATCAAGAAGGAGCATCAAGTGTTGATGGTCAATAAGACCACCAGTTTCAAGAAAAAGGGCAAAGGGAAGAAGAAGGTGAACTTCAAGAAGAACAGCAAGCAAGTTGCTGCTTAAGAGAAGAAACCCAAGTCTGGACCTAAGCCTGAGACTGAGTGCTTCTATTGCAAGCAGACTGGTCACTGGAAGCGGAGCCGCCCCATGTATTTGGCGGATAAGAAAGATGGCAAGGTGAACAAAGGTATATGTGATATACATGTTATTCATGTGTACTTTACCAGAGCTCGCAGTAGCACCTGGGTATTTGATACTGGTTCTATTGCTAATATTTGCAAGATAAAACAGAGACTACGGATTAAGCGAACACTGGCCAAGGACAAGGTGACGATGCGCGTGGGAAACGGTTCCAAAGTCGATGTGATCGCCGTCGGCACGCTACCTCTACATCTACCTTCGGGATTAGTATTAGACCTAAATAATTGTTATTTGGTGCCAGCGTTGAGCATGAACATTATATCTGGATCTTGTTTGATACAAGACGGTTATTCATTTAAATCAGAGAATAATGGTTGTTCTATTTATCTGAGTAATATCTTTTATGGTCATGCACCCTTGAAGAGTGGTATATTTTTGATGAATCTCGATAGTAGTGATACACATATTCATAATGTTGAAGCCAAAAGATGCAGAGTTGATAATGATAGTGCAACTTATTTGTGGCACTGCCGTTTAGGTCATATCGGTGTAAAGCGCATGAAGAAACTCCATACTGATGGACTTTTGGAACCACTTGATTATGAATCACTTGGTACTTGCAAACCGTGCCTCATGGGCAAGATGACTAAAACGCCGTTCTCCGGAAATATGGAGCGAGCAACTAATTTATTGGAGATCATACATACTGATGTATGTGGACCAATGAATATTGAAGCTCGCGGCGGGTATCGTTATTTTCTCACCTTCACAGATGATTTAAGCAGATATGAGTATATCTACTTAATGAAACATAAGTCTGAAACATTTGAAAAGTTCAAAGAATTTCAGAGTGAAGTTGAAAATCATCGTAACAAGTAAATAAAGTTTCTACGATCTGATCGTGGAGGAGAATATTTGAGTTACGAGTTTGGTCTACATTTGAAACAATGCGGAATAGTTTCGCAACTCACGCCACCCGGAACACCACAGCGTAATGGTGTGTCCGAACGTCGTAATCGTACTTTACTAGATATGGTGCGATCTATGATGTCACTTACTGATTTACCGCTATCATTATGGGGTTATGCTTTAGAGACGGTTGCATTCACATTAAATAGGGCACCATCGAAATCCGTTGAGGCGACGCCTTATGAACTGTGGTTTGGCAAGAAACCAAAGTTGTCATTTCTTAAAGTTTTGGGCTGCGATGCTTATGTGAAAAAGCTTCAACCTGATAAGCTCGAACCCAAATCGGAGAAATGTGTCATCATAGGATACCCAAAGGAGACTGTTGGGTACACCTTCTATCACAGATCCGAAGGCAAGACATTCGTTGCTAAGAATGGATCCTTTCTAGAGAAGGTGTTTCTCTCAAAAGAAGTGAGTGGGAGGAAAGTAGAACTTGATGAGGTAACCATACCTGCTCCCTTGTTGGAAAGTACTTCATCACAGAAACCGGTTCCTGTGACGTCTATACCAATTAGTGGGGAAGTTAATGATGATAATCATGGAACTTCAGTTCAAGTTGTTACTGAACCTCGTAGGTCAACCAGAGTAAGATCCGCACCAGAGTGGTACAGTAATCCTGTTCTGGAGGTCATGTTACTAGACCATGACGAACCTACGAACTATGAAGAAGTGATGGTGAGCCCAGATTCCGCAAAATGGCTTGAGGCCATGAAATCTGAGATGGGATCCATGTATGAGAACAAAGTGTGGACTTTGGTTGACTTGCCTGATGATCGGCAAGCCATTGAAAATAAATGGATCTTCAAGAAGAAGACTGACGTTGACGGTAATATTAATGTCTATAAAGCTCGACTTGTTGCGAAAGTTTTTCGACAAGTTCAAGCGGTTGACTAGATGAGACCTTCTCACCCGTAGCGATGCTTAAGTCTGTCCGAATCATGTTAGTGCTACCTCTTGAGCACTGCGTTGGTTTTCCCCGAAGAGGAAGGGATGATGCAGCAAAGTAGCGTAAGTATTTCCCTCAGTTTTTGAGAACCAAGGTATCAATCCGGTAGGAGGCTACGCGCGAGTCCCTCGCACCTGCACAAAACAAATTAATCCTCGCAACCAACGCAAATAGGGGTTGTCAATCCCTATAAGGCCAGTTACGAGAGTGAGATCTGATAGATTTGATAAGATAATATTTTTGGTATTTTTATGATAAAAGATGCAAAGTAAAATAAAGGCAAAGTAAATAGCAAAGGAAATAACTAAGTAATAGGAGATCAATATGATAAAGATAGACCTGGGGGGCATAGGTTTCACTAGTGGCTTCTGTCAAGAGCATAAGTATTCTACGGTGGGTGAACAAATTACTGTTGAGCAATTGACAGAATTGAGCATAGTTATGAGAATATCTAGGTGTGATCATGTATATAGGCATCACGTACGAGACAAGTAGACCGACTCCTGCCTGCATCTACTACTATTACTCCACTCATCGACCGCTATCCAGCATGCATCTAGAGTATTAAGTTAAAAACAGAGTAACGCCTTAAGCAAGATGACATGATGTAGAGGGATAGACTCATGCAACATGAAGAAAACCCCATCTTTTTATCCTCGATGGCAACAATACAATACGTGCCTTGCTGCCCTTATTGTCACCGGGAAAGGACACCACAAGATTGAACCCAAAGCTAAGCACTTCTCCCATTGCAAGAAAGATCAATCTAGTAGGCCAAACCAAACTGATAATTCAAAGAGACTTGCAAAGATAACCAATCATACAT